>NW_027180880.1:0-25000 GCF_040956055.1 Brachionichthys hirsutus | reverse complement strand
ATTTACAAAACCGCAAAAAGGGAAAAGAACGAATGAATAGAAGAAAAAGAATCACAAAACAAGATGGGGACAGCCGTAGCAATGCAGTTCCTCCCTCCTCCTCTTCCTCCATTTGTGGTGTCAGGAAAAACACATTTTCAAAGTTTGCCCTCAGTTCTCCAAACAACACCAAGATTCAGGTCTGCAGTCGGGACGGATTTGTGCTTTAATGTACACCAATTAAATATGGTTGTGTAGTTGCATTCAAGGGCTACGAGAGATGAAGTCACCAATAACAAGAGCAGTACCCAGGTGTACGCAGATGAGACCGTTCTTTCTTACTCCAAGTTTTGGCTGACTGGAAACTCTGAGTTTTGTTTGTCGACCCGAGGCTAAAAAGAAATATTTCTTATACTAACTTTTACGTCTTTATGTTAGTACACACCTGCATTTTTGTGTGGGTTTATGGGTGAGATGCATGAAAGTGTATCAGTGTGCAAGCAGCTGTGTATCTGTGTGGGGATACTGGATCTTATAGGTGAGTTCATTTGTATTTGTGAGATTCACTGTCCTAATGAAGTTTTGTTGCCAACGCTAGTATTTATTTTGAATTTTACCGTGTATTTTCCATCACATGGTTGGCCCATTTATGTGGAGGGATGGTCAGCTACATGGCACACACTGGATATTAATAATGTGACAACAAAATATGTAAGTTGTCCTTTTCCAGATCAATTTTTTTTAATGTTGGTGGTGTTGCTTTCTAAAATGATTAATTATAGAATTGTTAAGTGAGCTTACAATGACAATAACAATGGGTGACGCATTTAAAGGCACAACAATCCACAGTCCCATATCCCCGTATTCTCAATGTGAATTTCTTTCTGATGATATTTTGCATCCTGAAAATGTTTTAATAATATTTGTTTTCCCCTTAGCTCACTCTTAATATTAATTGTTACCTACTAATGATATCAAAGAAAAAAATGTTTAAGGGAAATGTGTTATTGATTCACTTAAAACTGAAGGTTTCAAGTACGAACTGTGTCTTGACTGCATTATTTCTTGCCAGTAGCTGCTTTTCCTGCTTTAAGGAACTTCTGTGTGTGTTTTAGAGCACCTTGGTTATTCTGAACCTGCGAAGGCAAATGACACCTGAAGCCTTTTTTTATTCTTCGTCTGTTTTTTCGAACCCAAACCACCGCAATGAAAGTTTAACAAACTGGACTGGCGTTGTCTGGTCTGTAAGTTACCATGTGCACCTACCTAGCACGCAGCATGCACTCTAAAGCTATAAAGATATCATCATATATGATACGTATCACACACACATAGCTGCACTGCATGTTTTTGACTGTGGGAGAAAGCCAAAAACAATGCACACAGAAGGAATATGTAGATTTGGCAAAGAAGGGATTTGAACCACGAAATGTGATGATAAAATGCAAAACACTAAAACATCGCATGCTCCTACAGTACAATAAAACGTTTAAATTTAACAGACAATTTAATGTTTTTTTTCCAGTCTTGCCTGTATTTTTGGTAGAAACCTGATCATCTTTACCTGGTTCATGTGGCAGACAGTCAGTTCAAATAAAAACACTGGATTAGGGTTAAAAATAAATAAAAATAAACACATGATCTGACTCTGAAATGTTGCTAACACTTGGCATCTCTAATTCCTAGTACAGATACGAGTGTGAGTGTGTGTGTGTGTGTGTGTCTTTGCATTCTTCCTACCTTACAGGAGTCCAATCTGTGCTGTGCAATAATCGAAACTTTTTCCAGCACAGTACGAAGTCGTGACTGCGTGGCGTGCGAGATGAATGTCACTGCTTCCATAGGGACCTCTGCGACTCCAAACTTCTTGGCTATAAAGAAAACACACACGTTTAGGAAAACATGAAACCGTTTTCAGTGTGAAACTAATAAGTGGACACCGCTTTCTCAAAGGAGCAGTTAATACATTTGCTTTTCGTCATTAAAACAAGATTTCTCATTTGCATCTTTGATTCTGTCCGAATTCAACAGCTCATTCGCTGCTTCATCATCTGGGAGTTTTTAATATAAGCTTTATGCTCAAGTTTAATTTGTGATTATTTTATCATCAGTTCCCTCGGCGCGGCGCCTCGTCTTTTTTAAGACAAATAACAGCAAAGGTGATTGCATCACTACACACACGCAAGGAATCCATTAAAAATGGAGGATTACATGCAGTTTTCATTTGGTACCTCTGCTCTTACACACATACACACCTACTGTCCTCACATTCGCACTGTCTGGATTAGTATGTGCAATTAACTCCCATAAATAGGACTCAAACACAAAAAAGTTAATTCGTTTCACAGTCTCACTGCAGATTCCAGAGTTACTTTACTAGCTATGCTCCATCAAGTGTGCAAGCAACATTGACCATCTCTTTTAGTAGGAGGAGGATAATTTAATTTCCTTGGGGCGAAACTCATCTGAAGTCATAACAAAAGAGAGAACAGTCTTTGGGAGGGTTACTATCTTTTTCCAACTCCCCTTTTAATTACGCAATTACCATACTTTTTCTTTGGCACCTTTTAAAATAAACCACAGCAATTATTTAAATCAGCTGAACAATACATATACTTCTCTCCCGTTCAGGCTTTGATACGGATGGAGGCAGCCCTGCTAGCCTTATAATTACCGTACAGTTCCGATATACTGTATATGTAGCTGTACTGTATTTATGCTTCCTAAATAATAAGATCTTTCAGGCACATTAATATTTCAGAAAAGGTTTAAGACACTTGAGAGCTACGGAAGTGGATTTATTTGAGCTAAAATCACTGCACTCTTGGATTGAGAGAAATCTTTTTTTTTTTTTACTTTAAAAAAAGGTCCTATCACACAGTTAATAACAGAACAATTAACTAGGCAGCTTGAATAATTTTGCTTAATTCTATACAAAGACAAAATGTATAACTAGAAATACCAGCATCAACAGGCTGTGCATGTTTTTATGTGATATGCTGCTCCGTTACATCATTTAAAACACAGACAACATAAAGAAAGTTCATGGTATAAAATTGAATGTTTCCATAGCAGGTATTAAGCATAATAACCCAAGACCCTCAGAGACAGGAATTCCATTTTATTTTTTTTTATTTTTTTTATTGCAGATAAGTGCTTGACAAAACTTAAACACAAATCATTCTTATTAGCGTCTTGTAGAAAAACAATGAAGTGACTAAAAGTGTAAGGCAACAACTTTTCCCCCACTCTTACTGGGACACTTCTGTTTGCATAGTAGTCGAGTATTTGAGGCGTTGCTTTACTTTGTTTTCCTTTTAAAAATTCTCTACTCCCCATGGAGTGAGAAAGAGACAAACGGGGGGACCGAGGGAGCATGCTGAGCTGGTACAGAAATATAAACATGGCCAAATCTTTCTAAGCCCACGTTTGCTCTACAATTCTCTGGTTTGTACACATTTTTCACACATGAACTGAAAAACAAAAGATCAACATTGATACTGCTGCAAAAAAGCTTCGCAACCTCAAAACATGGATGCTGTCTCTCACACAGCTTCGGCCCAGACCTGCTGTAGATCACCATGGTTTCCCTCGATGCAGCACAGAAATGCATTGCATTAGGAAACAAAGACAGGATGTAGCTGATTGCCACAGTCTGTTCCAATGATGATTCACCCTCCACACACTCTGCGTGCGTGTGTGTGCGCGCGCGTGTGCATGTATTGAATACCTGCCGTGCATCAATGCCACATCAATCTACTTGTGTCTATCCACATGTGTAAACTGATGTGATAAGCCTGTGTGCATGTATGTGGACAAGTGTGTGTGCGAACCTTCAAGGAATCACTGTCATTACTTTGAGGAGCTTTTCTAGAGCGCTCCAGCTGTGCCTGTGTTCTGGTCCCTGAGGTAAGGGGGGGGGGGGGTGTTTTGCAGCTTCACATATGAAACTAACCCTCCAGCTTATAGACCAGCCTGAAGTCATTTGAGTGGAGGGAGAGGGAAGTTTTAAAACAGGAGGGTAGCACAAGTGTTCTTATGGAGGGGATAAAAACAACAGAAGCTGAAAATAAAGAGGGGGACAGAAAGTGGTACCAAATATTCGCTCCTCCTCTCATTCAAAAAGGAACCTAAAATGTGTGTCCAAGGACAGCGAGGCCCCCAGTAGAAGAAAAATAATAATAATTTGGGCTATATGGAGAGGGCCTAAGCCCTATCATAGGTGAATTTGAGCCTTGAAAAATTCTAATTAAATTTGGAAGGAAATAAAAATACAAAACACAAGTGAGCAAATTAAAGAAACTAGTTGGGAAACACAACCTGTGTAAAAATAATGTGTGCAAAGTAATTTAATTCTAGCCGGTGATTTTTGACGAGATATGGGCAGACCCAATCACATGTGGGAAGGATGGACAAGAACGGCCCATTATACCCTCTTTATAATGAGAAACCACATCCAACAGCAACATTGAGAACAATGGGAAATCAGACTGTCTCCTTTTATTTTAAAATACAAAAAAAGTGAGAAGGCAGGGGAGAGTCGGACTCGATGCTCGTACGGTAAAGAGGAGCAGTCGAGGCTTCTGACTGAGTCGAGCTGGCAGGCCTGGGGAGTCTCTCTTGGACCGCTGTCAGCTGAGGGTGTGGCGAAGCCAATCACTGACACAACAAAGCTACATAAGTGCCACTTCCCCAGCAGGGGGCACCCTAGCCTGCTGCCCTGTTTCATGCTGAGTCCCCCCCCACCCCAAGGAAAGACTTATATTTTTAAACAACTCCTCTGCCCCAAGGTGACGGTATAACAGCCATGCCAAGAGTCCATGCACTGAAACATGGCCTGCAGGCGTCGGCGCAACGCTGAAGATACTTTAATTGAGATAAAGCGAGATGAGGGCGCCAGACTCCCCGTCACGTGGAATTATGCAGTGTGTTTTTTGATCTGATGCACCAAAGCTAGGTGCTCGGCACAGCTTTATTTTTAGAATTAATGCTCATTACATATTTTCACGGGTTTCACCGTGCAGCAAGAGCCTACAGTACATTTCAAGCAATAAAATTAATTGCCGGTAGCAAAAAAAGGTAATGAAGATATCATCGCTCTGATGTGATGCTGCAAAGAAAGCAAGACTTCTCTGCTTTTATTGATTAGCGCATGCAATACTGTGTGCTATCAGAGTTCCAAGATCAACTAAAACGAAAGATCTCACTGCCAAGTCTCATTCCTCTAAAGCTAAACTGTGTTCCTTTAGTCCAGAGGACAATCTGACAGTGAGCCTTCAAAAGACAAACCCATGAAGTATTTATGTGTGAGCCTGAGGTCCAGTGAGTTCAGACAGCCACTGAAGAATTCATTAAAGGAGGTGAAAGAATTGTTAAGTGCATGAAATTTGAACCAAGGCCAAACAAGAAAAGGCTCAGCCTGAACCGCAGCAGGAAAGAAAATCAAGACTGTCTTTAGTGATGACACTATAAACAGAGAAACAACATGTTTCTAACACAAAAGACAACAGAGAGAGATTCCATCACTACCAGAGTCTAGACTTTGAGCTGTGGGTAGTTCAGAGTGGAAGGGTGAGGGCACACTTATAGAGCAAGCTTTTTCCAACAGTTCAAACAGCTAACTGGGCTTCTGAAGGACGAGCCTTCCCTCTGCTGCCAATAACATTTAAAATGTAAAGATTTTTGAGTTGTGATATTAACTCAAAGATGTGCAGGCGTCACTTATCTTACCTGTTTCCAATATTCTTCGATGGAGCAGTCCCGGATGGAGGAAGGCTTCATCTTTACATGATCGGATTTGAGTTCCCACTAGTTCAGAGTTGGTGGCAAGTATTCTTGCACTCTCCTCGTTGAGGTTCACCCCAGCCATGGAGGCTACATCATTGATGTCATCATCGTCCCTGCAGCATGAGAGATGGGTGATTGGCAAAGTTCACACTACATGTTGTTTAAAATCCATTCAAATCATAACTGAATGAGCTCTCCTGCAAAAGAGAGCTCTACCAAAATGCATTGTTGTTAAGTGTATGCAGATATTCATGAAGTAAACAACGTATACAAGCACCAATACAAATACACATACCGTATCATAATTAAAATGTCATGATGAGTAAAAAGACTCAAAATAGATAGATCTGTTCTGTTAAAATTTGCACAGTGATTGGAACACCCAGGCGCTGAAGACACATCGGGGCAGTTGTCTTGCAGGTTTATGTTCCTGAACCAGCATTAGCGAGTCCTACTGGGTGTTCTGACTTCCGTCTGCGTACTCCACAGTGAGCATACATCATGGCATTATTATAGTGGGAAATGGCCATTACCAATTGTAAGAAACGATGCAAAAAAAATAAAGAAAATAAAGAAAATCACAATTGCGAAAAGACTCAATTCTGCTTGATTCATTATAGAAAAAGAAATCAGTTTGAGAATGAAGAAATGCCTTTGTATACCACTAAACATCCAAATACATTCTGAGATCCTGCTTGTATTCATGAGTATTTCTTTATAGATGGTAAGGCACATTAGTTCTGTGAGTGAGTGTTATGCGTTGGTCCTAATGGCATAGAATTCCCACACCAGGGTCTATTTGTGTCTGCATTCCGCGAGGCTGCAAGATGAAGAGTGTTCAGAGGGAGGTGCGTTGGGTTACGTTGCTCCCGAGGATTGGCATAGGGATGTTATTAATCTGACCATATATTAATGTGAGCAAACTCTCTTGGCACACCATCGGGCTGCTCTTTGATTTGTACTTCTCATTTCACTGGTCATTTCTCACAGGCCTAATGCAGAATTTGTGCTCGGGTCATTGCATTTGATGATTAATGAGGTTCCCTGACAATTCTCTTCAAATTGTCACCAAAAACAAATTCCCCTACAATTATTGTACTTGGCAAGTAAAGATGGCGACTATGTCTCCATTAGCGGAGTGTTGACTTGCTATGCTTACAGGACTGGCCCAGAGCAAGATGTGGATTTTCTGAGTGGCTCCGACGGGGGAAACAAAGAACCACAGAACACATGCAGCGCGGCCTCTCACCGCTCGCTGGCTCACCTCCACAGTCATTTATGTTCATACTGCCCGTGTTGGTTGCGACAGACCCTGTGCACGCGCGTGTTGCTTTACTCTTGTGTATGATGTGGACACACACTGCTGATCAACTCCATGCCACCGCGGGCATCCCGTTCCTTGGTGTGGCCACAGAGACCCGATATGAAACCTGACACTACAGCAGGAGGTTGACAAAGACAATTAGAGCGACTCCCTTATCCTCACACACCCCTCTACCTTCTCCCGTATTTTCCTTCTCCCCTTCTAATTATGCCTTCACAGAGACTTGTCTCCCTAACGACACAAGCATGGATACATAGGACTAGGCCCTGTGCTGCCCCTCAGGCGGTGCGCCTCTCTTTATTACATCCTCATGGATAACTTAACCTGTCCTAAAAAGAAGCACGCCTGGGGCCATGTTCATGCAGTTAGAGAAGAAACTGCTTCCTCTGCATCACACAGCTAGATGACTTCATCCTGTGCGTAACACTGTGTGACAAAAAGCTTAGCAGTTGGTTTAAATATCACTCTTTATAGATAGTGAGGAAAATAACAATGTGAAATACAATGTCTGCTACACCTTCACTACATATTTAGCGTAATGGATAAGACATGCAGCAGTAGAGTCTGTCGACACGCTGCACCTTTACCATGACCACAGTTTACTGAGCACAGTGGTGGAGAAAAGAAAACACAACTAAGCTACAAAAGAATAGAACGATCAGTGTAACACTTTTTATGGGGCAATAGAATTAGGCCACATGAGGCCTTAATAATGTATAATTTATCATTTATAATCTATGATTATAATAATTATTACTATTATTGTTGTTGTTAATATATTATTTGCATATTTTAGACAGACAGACAGACAGACAGACAGACAGACAGACAGATAGATAGATAGATAGATAGATAGATAGATAGATAGATAGATAGATAGATAGATAGATAGATAGATAGATAGATAGATAGATAGATAGATAGATAGATAGATAGATAGATAGATCCAGCCAGCATCCATTGGTAATTTTATATTATCAGTGAGTGATCCTTTTTCTTGGATGGTCTGATTTCCAATGGGGCTCAATTCAAATGATAAAGACATGTCTGACATTAAAAGGAGAGAATGAGACATGGAATAAAAATATTCCAGACTATACCTCCGGACCAATAAAGCAGAGATGCAATTAGCTTGCACAGAAGCTAAAGAGCAGCCTCTCAGTTATTGGTTTGGGTTGGCTCCAGGACACAAAGCCTGCAGTCACATGAATGCATATGCATGACGTTTCCATATCAGGCTCGTGCTTCAGAGGTGGCAAGAGGATTGCAATGCCAATGTGTGTGTGTGTGAGTGTGCAGATAGATGGGGGTGCATCCAGATCTGCTGGCCTTCAACAGCATCATCGCAACCATCACACCGACCCCCACCCCTGTGCTCAGGCTGGAGGCCCTGATTGATCCCTGTGACTAACACCCGGCACATGCAGGCTGGTCGCACCCACACCGAGAGACATGGCCCACTGGAGAAGACTCTCCATAAAGCAGCCGGGGGCTAACCGGCAGCTGCTGGGATTCATGACCCAAACGGGCGACACCACTGGTAGCGTAAGAGGGACAAATAAATAACAAGTTAAATGCTGATCCTGACCGCTGTCGGGCTGTCCACAATTCATTAATCAATTAGGTTTACAATTCATCTGAAAAACTGAACATGTTAATTTTGACCCAAATTAATCGTATTACCGAATTGAACCCTAATGTCTACATACATTCAGAATGACTGATGACACATCCCCGGTTTGTCAAACAGCACGTTTCCATTGAAAAAGTTTCTGAATACAAGTTAAGTTATCGTTCTATTAAGTATGAAGTAGCATCTTGGATATCGATCGTAATTTAAAGGCAGCAACTCGGAGCAGATGCCATGTGTGTTCAGCAAGTCTTTCATGATCGTACGCACACATTAACCTCCGGACCCACTGAAGGCAACACATGTGAGCCATGCTAACCTCAGCTAAATATGACAAGCTGAGAAACATTGAGACATTCTGGTACGAGGATAGTCTCTCACACTTCATGTGTCTGTGTTTTTTTTATTATTAAAAAGTAAGTAAGTAATAGTATATTAACTTTGTGATTTGTGGTTTTTGGGGATACGTTCATAATAACAGAGCCCGTAATCTGATTCTAATCAAATTTTATGAGTTCTGAGTTCAAAGTCTCTGCATCAGCAATTTTTGAGGAAGACGCTTTTAAGTTTTAATCGAGTCGCATTTATTCTTACATTTTAACAGCCACTTCAAACACAGTACCAACCACAGAGAAACAAAAAGGTTCACAAGGACAGAATTAACACTGAAAATGATGTGAAGGTGTGTTATGTTGCAGGTGTGTCGTCATAACTCATAAACTGTGCGGGTGTTGGTGTGATTCGGCGTGTCCACCCTGCTGGACAGGGCTGGACAGAGGCTGGAGCCGAGCTTGGAGGTTGGCAGGGGGCTGAGGGCCTCGGCTGGCTTGCCTGTGATTACAGCGGATGCAGAGTGTTTACACAGAGAGACTGGGGGTGGGGGGGGGGGCGACATGGGGTGGGCACAGACAGCTGCTTTCACTCTGTACTGTAAACTACACACACATTCGTACACAGACAAGCACTTACACAGAAGGCTGTAGCTGCACTGGAACCCCCCCTACAAGCCCTGCAGTGTGTGTGTGTGTGTGTTTGTGCTACAGCTGGCCCCCTGAGACCAGTGGCTCAGAGTGACAGCCAAACACACATCAGCCCCCCCCCCCCCCCCCAACATGGATGTGTGTGAGCCTGGTGGATGCTGAGTGACCAGGCCGGCTGCACTCAGTGGGGTTTCTTTTCTTTTTCACAAGGACTTCTCTTTTACACTTGGATGTAACTTCATGCTAATAATCTCAACTGAAAAGTCCGCACCATGCTACTAATAATCAGTAATCAAGTAAGTTTTACTTGATTACTGTCAGGAGGAACTCAAAGGGAACTTTGAAAAACTTTGCAATTAATAAATAAACAAATAAATAAATAACTATAGGCAAAATAGTTCTCAAGATTTCTTAGGATTTTCAGGAAACACAGCCTCCACCTGGGAAAAGTCCTGACCTCAATCTTTGGGATGAGCTAGAGCAGAGACTGCGACTGCGAGCCAGGCCTTCTCGTCCAACATCAGTGTCTGACCCCACAAATGCGCTGCTGGGACAATGGTCAAAAATTCCCATAAGCCCACTCCTGAACTCTGTGGAGAGCTTTCCTAGAAGAGTTGAAGCTGTTATCGCTGCAACCATAAGTCCTATGGTTTCAGAATGGGATGTCACTCACGTTCAAATGCGTGTGACAGCAGACGAACGAATGCTTTTCGCAATATAGTGTAGGTGCAGATCAGGAAGAATCACTCGCCCTAAATAAAACACAATTATGCCAGAAAATGACAGAAATGTTTCTTGCGTGGCAGCGGTGCTATTTAATATTAGGCTTATGTTGCATCCAGTGTGTTTGTGTGTTAAGGGCCACAGCGATTCACTGCGGGGGGAAATAGGTTGTCAGTAACAAGCGCGTCTGACAGCTTAATTACAAACACAGCTAAAGAGTTATTGGTTTATCAATCAGAGCCTCGGGCCTTGCCTTTCCCCTCAGGAGACGGGAGCCATTACGATGAACTCATTGGCCCATGTGACCCAGACGCTCTTCTAGCCTCGGCCCAGTCACACCAGGGCAATTCTAAACGCCGGCTGCTGTCAATTTACCCCTGCACACAATTTGAGACACACTCATAAACAATTCTCTCCTATTTTTAAGGCTATACACACATGTGCTCACGTGCACCCAAACAGGGACACAAACAAACACGTACAGATCGAGGAAAATGTGCAAACACGAACATACGCACTGGTATGTATACGCTTCGGATACACTGACAAGCACAAATACACAAAACATAGACCACAAAGGCCACCATGTGGGCGATGAACCTTTTATGTTTTGAGACAAAAGCCGAGCTGAAGCAGAGACAAGACCAGAGAGACAGAGCAAAGCTCCAGGCTGGATACCGTTTGTTTGATTTAACCAAAAGGTATTTTCAGAACCACATCCAGAAATTCCAACCATCTGGACACAATTACCGCATTTCTAAATTAAGCTTTGGCTCATTTCTAATCCCGCCGATGAGTTGTGACACTGACACAAGGAGGGCGATCGTGAGGGTGATCTATTGGCTGGCAGCGTGTTGCTATGTGGTGGGCGCAGAGAGAAAGAGGGCCAACGATCAACCAGCCCGGCAGCCGGGAAGGCAGGCAGCCAGGTGGCCAGCCAAGCAACTGGGATAAACATTCCTAGCCTTAGCTCAGAGTGTAGCCTGTAGTCATTGGAGAAATCCTGGTGAAATGCTACCCCCATGTGATGGATGCCAGCAACAGCAGGCAAGCGGCAGTGCTGGGGAGACGTACCTGAAAGAGCCGCCTCCTGGGTCATTGAGCTTGTTTTTCTGATTCCCAGAGATCTGCACAGTAAGGCCCATGGGACTTTTGCCTGCTTGGATGCAGGCTCCCTTCCCCATTGTGCCTGTTAATCAAATAAGAAAAAAAGAAAGCACTATAAACAAAACAGGAAGGAGTAATGTTATCATTGAAGTGTCCCTTTCTATCTGCGTCAAATATCCTCCTGCCTGACGACTACCTTCAACTGTGACTGTCATCCTCTCCGGGGTAGATGGAGGGGGCTGGGAGGGGAGCCATAATGCCGCTCTCCCCAGGTTGGTGCGGAAAGCGTCACTCTGTCAATATCACTGCGCTTCACCGGCTCTCGTTACATTCTTAAACCGCATCCTGCTCCGAGATACGTTTTCCAGAGAGGCACAAGGACTGCCAGAGTGAATTTAAACTTGATTTTAACAGGCATGTTCCTAGCCAAGAGGCACAGAAAAGTATTTTTAGAAATATCCCCGCATTCCAATTTATGGGCATAAAACAACCTACAGATCTTTTACTGCAGGCAATCTTGGGAAGGGGGGCAGATCAAATTTGTATGCACCTCCGATCATACGCGCACACACGCAGTCATACACAAGCAAAAAACGGGTACCGGTACATACACGTACGCAAGTTACACACACCACCTGAGAGCACACAGCTCTCTTAGGGGAGCGTCACACCCGATTGGTGTTTGGGCGATATTTGTGGGCTTCTGTGGGAAGAGTGTTTGTGAATCAGTGTGAGTAAGCAGCGCTGCAAATGTTTGAGAACGCTTTATAACCAGAAAGGAAAAAAATACCTGTTTTCTCTGTGGCTCTGTTTACACGTCTTAGATCCTACTGAGAGAACATATTCTGTTTCACTAAAGGTTATCTTCGTTTAACAGATTTCACCAGCTCTTTATTTCAACACAATGTCAGACTGAAGTTTTGCCATCCTGAAGTACCTGGCAGAGGCTTACGAACAGAAATCAAATGTGGAGTCTAGAAGCAGATGAAAAGTGTGGGCATTTAATCAAAGATAGAATACTAAAATGTACATTTTCAGAACTTTTATCAATCTTTTGCTTGAACTTACTTGAGCGTGCACATTTCGAAAAATCTTTTTCTGAGTCACAAAAACAAAATAATGCCTTAAATATACTAAAAACTCAAGATGCAGTACATGTGATTCAGCCAGAATTGGCTGCTAAATGTCCTCACCTTGTGCTCTGACAGACTGTGTGATCATCATGGGCATCCGGACCTGGCCACTGACAGCAGATGCTGTCTTCATACCCTGAGGAAGCAAAAAACAATGAATGAATGGCTGGGGTTTCCTGATCTGGGTAACTGGAGTGTTATGTTCTTTGATTTTCAGAATGTGTCCTCTTACAGAAATGCTGATTTTGCCTTAAATACGGCTTATCCAACGTACAAACTTCCTTAAAACAGTGTTTTCCTGTAAAAGCATCCGTATAATACCAGTAAACAATATGTCTGTACATTAAAAATTATATAATTACTCAAATATATCAAAATTATAGCACCTGCCACCAGTCTTGCGGCCTGAATACTATTTTCTTTACTGCTGTATTAGCATCCTAAGATCTTGGTTCATCCCTGATGATGCATTCAACTTTCACATTTTGGCATTTCAAGAAACCATGAGAATTAAACAAATTTCAAGAGATAAGAGGAGATTCAAAAGTATCAAGATGCATCCTGTTTTGTTTTTTTTTACACTTTTGCACAATCCCAAAGGGAAATTGTTCAGGAAGAAATCAACTTCAGCTCCTCCTTCAAACTAAGTTGCCAGAAATGATGCAGGCAAGCTGGCTGAGAGCCACTTGACTTTTGTGCACTGATTTCTATTCTACTGTAACATATTACAAATATCACAATATTACAGAGGGAAAGATGCAGAACAGATTATTTTTACTGCAATTAGCCCAACAAATTGTAACAAACATATTAAGATCTACTTAAACGCACAAGGAGAGTAGATTTCTGTCAATGTATGTGACCTACATTTGATTCAGATAAGGCAATAAAAAGTCAAAACCACACAAGGCTGCAGTGGAAAAAGTAGTTTAGAAGAAGTAGTAGTGGTAGAATAAGAAGCAGGCGCAGGGGGGCTGTGGTGGGCTATTAGAGTCACTTCCTTCCTTGGAAGCAGCCACAGGCCGAGCCTCAGGCTCAGCCATACATTTCTACCAGTTTGCTTCTCGCTGCATATTTTTTAGCCTTGTTTTCCATTCCCTGACACATGCTATATTACTGTTCAAGCTACGGAAAAAAGACAGAGGCCATTTTTCCCAGAGATCCACTGCAGGGGCCTGTGAGAGTGGGAGGAAAGAGAAGAAAATACATTCAGCAGGCACCTCTGGGCCTGCCAGTGACGCAGTTAGGAGGAAAGAAGAGTCAGGTAGAAAGTTTGAAATCAGACTAAATGTCTTAACACGCATTGTGACAGTGCGCACACACACACACTGCAGCTCAACACTGATTGATAATCAGCTGTGGTGAAATATAAAAATGTAAATAAAAAAGACGATCATTTGTGCCATCGGTCACATAAAATAAACAAGCTGTATTTACATTGAACTCACTTTGTATCCTTTCAGGCAACTGTAACTTCTAATTGAACCTTGGAAATTGTGATCATTGTCTTTGTAATGTTTTCAATTGCTATCATAAAGGTGTAATCAATTATTTCAGTCTTTAGTGAATGATTAGCCCCCCCCCCCCCCCCCCCCCCCCACACACACACACACACACACACACTCGTCTGGGATCAGCGTCGCAAAAGAAACTTCACGGAAGTTCATATCTTTAAAAACAGTCTGCTTTCATTACAATTACATGTAATATTTGGCATTACCGTGAGAAATGCTGCTGTGGTAGGAGCAGATCTTTCTTAGCCTAATTCCACTACATGTCTGGTTTTAGACTTTTCATGTGCCAGGGGCAATGATTTCTTACTAATGTTTTGTGTGAGAGCTTATGCTGGTGTTTATGCATCTGTGTGTGTGTGTGTGTGAGAGAGAGAGAGAGAGAGAGAGAGAGAGAGCGAGTGCGAGAGAGAGAGAGACCAGAGGCATGTTCTGGACATAGACTGCGGCCGCCACATTGCTTTAAAATTGACCTGGGGCTGACCTAGTTACCTCGCTTCACCCTTTACCAGTAGGCGGGCAGTAAGAGAAAGAGGGGGAGATGAGAGCGTGATACAGGGAGAGAAACCAGAAAGAAAATAAGAGAGCAGACGGAGAAGAGGAAGGAACATAGAGAGAAAAAAAGAGTGTGAAAAATGGTGCGTTAAAAGAGGGAAGGAAGGTGGGACAGTGAGCAAAAGACAGAACCCTCTAGCTGCCTGGACGAATCTCAGTCTGACCTCACTTGACCCATCAATAGACGGCTGTGCTCCGCATGAATGCATTCATTTCAGAATGTGTGCAGCAGCTTCATCCGGTCGCCGACATGATGATGTGAATCCGCCGAGAGGTAGACTAGTTCAGAACCCTGCAGGTTAGTTGGACTTGTTTTAGATGCATATCCTCGATATCACTGCATGAACTACATATTCAAATGCCAGGGGGGGACTAAAAGATCTTTGATTTGCACACAGCGTGCAACAATCCTCAGCAAAGATGTCTCCAATATGCTTTTTGACAATCATTACATTTTCAGGAACACTTTACAGTGTCAAACAAAGACAGTCAGACAAATAAGAAAATAAGAAAAGAAAAAAATACGTTTAAAGAGACAAAATCACCAAAGACGGACGACACAATGTGATTTTCTGGATCAACTGAAATGTTCCCTTTTTGACTTTATGACAAGGAGGCCATCCTGGGTGAATAAATAAATCAATTAAAGATGCACTGACAGAGCTTCTTTAACCAGAGGGGTTTAATTCTTGTGTGTGGGCATTTAGATTAAACTATCCATTTAATTATCATACTTAATAGCAAGTAAAAAATGTTGTTGGTTGAACTCAAATAAATCATCTCTCATCTCTGAGCCGTTGCAATAATCAACGACGTGCCCTTCAACCAAATCTTTGCCCACCATCTGGTCTGACCAGTTGCCAGCGGGACGGGTCCTACCCAGGGTGTGAATATCCAGGCTTATGGCTGTAGATTCTCATCTATACCGAGTGGCTTCATGGAGATTTGACAGTATGTTCTTACAACGATCCCGTTTTGTCAGCTGACTGTGAATCGAACTCACGATGGGCTGCGTGACTTCCAGCCAAGGCAGCGTGACTCTCTTCAGCCAAAGGATTCAGGCTTGTTTAGAATCTACTAACACACGCACACACACACACATCGACACCAAAGCCTGCAGGTCTGCATCCATCACATTCAGCACTTCTCTATTGAATGTAGAAATATTGCGGGTAAATATTTGTCACATCTATTACCTGACCTCTATGACTCTTCATCTCTCCTTTCTCACACACCTCACATACAGATTGTCTGCGCATACACACGTCTAGTGTAACAGTAACAGAGGTCAACTCAGTTCCAATGTGAACTGCAAAAATGTCTCCAGTGGGGTCTGGCCCAGCTGGTCCACTCACACATGTATACATACCACAGCAGCTGCATGTCCCAGAGTCCCGGGAGGCAGCGCTCCGGAAGCGGTGCTGACGCTGTTAGGGTGGTGTATTCGGGCAGCAGGCCCGGTCACCATGGCAGGAGGGGTGCCGCCGGGTGCTGGTTTGACTCCCTGCTGCTGAGGCGGGATCAAGAAGTGCTGACTGTTCAACAAAGACAGCCTCAGGGCCGGGAGGCTCTTCTGTTGACGGTCAAAAAGGGGCCACAGTTTGTTGTCAGCGACCAAACCAGACAAGCATGAGGGGAGAAAGCGTACACAACTGCTGTGGTCGTTAGCTAATGTAGCTCGACATTATCAGGAAAAACAGGCTCACAAGCATTCTAAAGGAACAACAGTTCCTGGGTTTTGTACTTTATGAAGTTGACGCTCACCTTTACAGTGAATTTAATCAGACCTCAGGAGAGCCAACCTACAGAATGTTAATGGATGCAGCGTACTTGGGTCACGTCTGATAGCTGATGTTGCTCCATACAGACTATTTCAGACAGATTTCATTTTACGTAAGCGACCGAAGATTGCATGACAACATGTGTTTGTGGCCGGGTTGGGAGTCTTTGATGTGACGCTCATCACGGTTACCGGCAGGGACGACTGCGGGGGCCACTGTCACACACAGTCAGACATAAGGCCAGAGGGGTGTGTGTGTGTGTGTGTGTGTGTGTGTGTGTCTGTCTGTCGAGCTTTGCCATCACGGCTCTGGTGTCAGAAAAAGGTCTACTTTGTGGGTACGTTTTTTTTTTAAACCACAAGAGGAGGCAGGTTAAATGACGAATCTTGCTGTTCAAGACAAAAAAAACTTTATAAGAAGGACCCACACCTTGAGAAACGGCACCAGATAAGGCTGCGGAGATGACTTGAGCTCAGCCTGCAGGCGACTGGTGAACTCTTCCGGGTCTATCTTGGCATCCTGTTGGGTTAAAGGTAAAAGACAAGAAAAGACAGACAGTTCAAGTGTGATGGTGATTTTAAGACAATATGAGGTTCCATTGCCGCGATCGATGATGATGCTCGGTTCCCATCCGGGCACCTTAGGTTGGAGCTCATTTGTGTGTAAATGAAAGACAGAAAAGGCATTCCCAGGCCAGCCGAGAGACATAGTCTCTCCAGCTTGTCCTAGGTCTTCACCAAGGCCTCCTCCCGCCTGACACGGTAGTGTGTGTGACTTAATTTACTGTACAAGCGCAATACTTCCATGATGTCTGTATGAAATGTGCTCATTTGGTTTGGTAGCTCACCAGCAGGTCCTGGACCAGAGACTTGACATTCTTCGAAGTCTCAGGGGAAGGAGAATTATGAGACGCCAGCTTGATAAGAGTGGCCAGGAAATTCTTGCACTTCTTCACATTCTCTTGCATTTCCTGTAAAAGTGAAAAACAAAAAACAGACAACATTTAGCATCTGTGCATCGGATGACATTAAAGGTCTTAAGACTTTATGTGTAGGGTTTTGAGGGTTTTTTTAATATTGCTGTAAGATAGACTGCAAATGTCGGACCTTCATTTAAACACACCATTTAGGATTTACTGGTACCTTTGGTGCAGCATCATCATCATAATAATAATAATAATAACGTCTGGAAGTACTGGCGTCTAAACACAGAAAGCAGTGAGATTCTGCATCTGTATGAGCTACAGAAAGGTTAGCTTGCATTTCTTGCTGAATCTACATGTCCTTAAATGAATGTTGTGTCTTTGCCTTGATGTCTGTCCATCCTCGGCTGGTCAGTACTTGTGTGAGAGCCTCTGTACCCATCCAGCTGTGTGATGCTGTGGGTCCGAGGCTGAGCTTCTGACACAGCCATGCTGCTGGCAGCTGTGACAGTGGCTATGCCCTTGAGGGTGGCATGTGGATGATGCAGGGGGAAGGATGTGTGTGTGGGGGGGGGGGGGTGCACAGACAACAGAACCTGGGCCACGATAGGAGCTCCGGGTGTAGTGGAAATGCCCGTCTGCGGAGGCTGCGCTGGCTGGGAGGCAGTCTGTGCGAGGGCCTGGGGGGCAATAACCACAGGGGCCGGCTGTGGAGCCGTCACAGCCACGGCCGGTGCCACGGGGCCCTTCTGGAAGAGCAAGAAGAAGACAGGGAGATAAACAGGACGTGACGCCTCGCTTGCAGCAAGGCCAAAGAGAACAGGAGGCAGGCGCCACAGCGCTCCTGTCACATCCGGTGTCCTGACTTCAGTGGACATTGCTTAACAGACAAGGAGGAGGAAGGGAAGGTGGTGACAAGCTGCAGGCTAGAAAAGATGCAAAGCCATCACAGCTTTTCTTGATGGTCACCTACTTGATAAGGAAAACCACACATCAATGGTTCTTTTCCCTGGTCACGCCAAACATTAGCCATCAATTGTGTGCTTTCTAGTAGCGAAATGAGGGGATGAATGACCAGAAAATATCTCACATCTAAAACACAAAGCCCAACAGATAAGTTGCCATCAGCAGTCTCTCACTCCAAAGCCCTCATCACCTCTTCCAAATCTCTCGGGGCCTGTTCACACTTGGCGATAAAATGCATTTCACGTGATGAAATCACAATTGGACAGTTCTAAACACAGGTGTGAACGCTCCCAATACACAGACAGGACATGTTAGTCTCCAGTTGCTTAAGTCACATATGGATTGGGGCAAGGCCAAATGGACGTCAACATATGGGAAGCCTTCATACAGTAAAGAGAGCCTATATACATTCATATCTGCATTTGCAAGATGACAAATCTCCAGAACCCAGAGGAAAGATCACGATGAAGAGCCACAGTGGCCCCCTACTCCAAACACAAGTATACAACACACTGCACATTTCCTCTTCTGCAAAATGTGAACGCATAATAAGAAAAATAAAATGTGCGCTGCCACTGCGTCTCAACTGGATCCAGATACAATCTGAACACACAGTATTGGGATAGGAAAAACTGTCTGATCAGAGCCTCCGGGGCCTCATAAATAAAATAGATTAGCTTAAAATATGATCTCCACCAGTGCCAGCTTGCAGCACAGGGCAGCGATGCCTGCCAGTCCTACTTGTTTCCGTTGGTGGAAATCATTTTTTATTTCCACATTTTCTCTGCAAACTTTCTAACATTACAGTATATCTAAAAATAAATGGCCCTTCCATTTTGTGGGTACATTGAGCAGAAAAATGTGTGTGATTTTCATTATTAATATTATCTTATTCCTCCTCTTTTCTATATTTTATCTGGCTGCAACACGTAAAGGCTCAGGAAAGTTAAAAACCTCAACTATAATAAAATAAGATTGCTCCTTCTTGTGCTTTGATAAGATATCGCATTTCATCTATCCATCCATTATACTGTAGACATTTTCTCTACAGCTGCTTATCCACCTTGCAGGTCACCGGCCTGCTGGAGCCTATCAAAGCTGACCACGGGCGAAAGGCGGCGCACAGGATGAGACGCCAGCTCATCGCGGCCTCACTCCACACCAGGTCTCACTCCTATCCCCACTCAGACACCAACCAAGGTTCACATGCTACTCTGTATTATATGTCTACTACAGAGCCACAGAACCATGTCTTGGCACGACCCATCAGGGATGCCAGAGGAAAAAGTGAGGCCGAGGACTGAATGAAAGGAGGATTGTCTCACTGGGCGGAGTGCAGGACAGGAGGAGGACGAAGTAGAGGAAGAAGAGGAAGTCTGGAGGACAGGGCTGGAAGGAGTGGGAGAAGCAGACGGCAGCATCTTGGCCGGGGTCAGAGGACACTGCCTGGTGGTCTGAGCGGTCACAGGAGACTGTAGGAAAGAAAAGACCACGACACACAGAGGCAGAGAGAAGAAGAACAAGAGCACATAAAGACATGAGAGAGGACAGGTGAGGAGATAAAGAACGTCTATGGTGAAATGTGACAAAAAGACTGACGAGAACATGAACTCAGGACAAAGAAAGATATGGGCAGCATGACGAGAGACAGAGCAGCGGAGGAAGAAAAGAGCAGTGGCGTGCCTCGAAGACAGACGAGTAAAGGTCATGACAGCAGGACAGATGGAAGACGGCAGCATGTTGGTGGAGCCGAAAGCAGGGAGGAGCTCCTTTGGTCACATAGCAGAGGATCGGAGTGCAAAACAGGCAACATCACACGCCATTTATCTACAGAGGAGCTAATGGCAGGGAAGATTCTGCCTCTTCTTTTTCTGCCTCAAGTGCAGAAGGTGTGAAAATATATATATATATATATCACATTAAGGATTAAATGACCCTAAGTGGTACATGGTGCCATTGAATGTTGAGTGATGTTTGGAGACACTGGTTCAAGAAGAGTTGCACACTCAGATCTGCAGTAGCACACAGGACAGAAATATAAAACTCTGGTCCAAGCCAGAGAGAGATGCTTATATTCTACCTGCTAAATGAGCACTCACAGCTCCACCAACAGCAGCGTACGGAAGACCGGAACAACCTGAACAGATCTGGATTGCAATCTGGATCACATGTTTAAAAAAAAGAAAAGAGGTTGAACATTATTCACCTCCTCGAACCGTCGTTCAGGGAGATAATAAGTGAGGTGTTGTTGATTTTAGGTGCGATGTTTGTATTTTACAGTCCATCTCTGCCTGCGTACTGAGAGGTGCTGTATCAGGTTGAAAAACAAATAAAACCCACAGTAGATAAAAAGTGGACTGGCAGGCAGCATTTTTTATTTTTTTTATTCAACCCACAGGACCATTATAGGCAATCATGCAGATTTGTGGGCAAATTATTTAACAGTTGTGTTGATTACAGCACAATGTGCTATCGGCTACGGGCCAATGCAACCCAGGGGGGGGGGGGGGTACCTGTGCCCTGACCACTGGCACGCCGCCTTCCATTCAAAGAAAGGCCAGAGCATTCACACGCACACGCCTGAGAAACACTAACAGGCAGCAGGGAAAACAGGCACACACACTCACACACACGTAACAAACTCCACTTGCACACAAAGGAAAACCCACGAGCAGACACGCAACCCTGCCAAGGACAGAAGACAAGAGGCAAAGAAAAGAGTGGAGGAGAATAAGTAGGATAAGCGAGGCTGGGAGGGGGAGGAGGAGGAGGAGGAAGGGGGGGGGGGGGTTCTTCTCCAACAAAGTTTAATAGGATGCCAAAGAGTTGTACTGAGGAGAAGTGAGCATATGAAGAATGGGAGGAGGTGTTATGGGTAAGGGGGGGGGGGGGGCTGATAGGAGCCGCGGGGTGCATCCCACCGCTAGCAACGCCTGTCTCCTGCTCGCTCTCTTTCCATCTCAAACACACTCACAGACACACAAACGCAGTGAAGAACCAAAGCCTTGTTAGGTTTTAAAATAATCAGGCAGTTGGATGATGAATGATTGAACAGGTATGGAAGGAAGGAAGCTCAGGATGCCTTCCGCTTCTCCCCTCAGGGGTCATGGTGAGAGTGACAGGCCGACGGAGAGGTGGAGCTCTGGGAATAAACACCATTCCCTTTCATTTCTCTACTCCTGCTTCTCCTGTCGAGACGGCAACGCCGCAACCCGTTAACTTGTCATCAGCGTGGCTGCGAGAGGCAACGACAATCTGCGACTCTCTTTTGAGCGGCTTTCCTATCAGGATGGATGCAGATCGGATGAGCATTAGCGCTAGAAGCAGGAAGGGGCTGCTGTTAAGGAACTGATGTGGACTTCTGTCCGGGCTAAGTTCTACACCCACCACAGGAGCAACAGCGTTTGGAGTGTTCCTTCAGTCAGGAGATTACTTTATCTCGCTTCTAAAATCAATTACTTGGACAGAAACGAGTATCAGTACTGGCCGGAAATGTAGCACTATATAGTGATCACAAACAGCATGGTATACCAACCGTAGCACGCTGCTATACATTTTCTATTTTTCTATATTCTCAATCCGTGAAATAATCATCAGGAGGGAAAACAAACCTGATATTTTAATATTTATTTGGCCGCAGAATTTGGATTGGGTCCAAGTAAAAATTCATAATCCAACAGATGTATTTTTGTCACAGGACTAGTCTTTTCTCAGATGCTGCGTGGTAACTTTTATTTTAGCTCTGCAACGACCACGTATGTGTAGCTGAGATGATAAAGATTCACCGCTGGGCCTGGGAGTTCTAAGCTACTACCATTAATTATGTTTGCTATTTTTCCTTTTTGCTTTCACAGACTGATACTGATACTAACAGTAGTAGAGGACGGATACGTGTCTGAGTACTGAGTTTCGAACAGGGAGAATAGGAGGAAGCGGGTTCAGGAATGAAAGCACAAACAGAACCAGACTGCAGCTGTAATGAAAGACAATTAAATGCCGCCATCTAGTGTCTGTCTTTTGTCCTCACAGCTGGCGATCTGGTGAACGGACCCCTGAGAGCTACAGGAGGCCTCTTCAACATAGCATTGCTTGCTAACAGACAGATAAAGGATCACTACTATTACTACTACTACTACTATTACTACTACCACTATTGTACATTCAGCTATCAAATTCCATAAACACCGGTGGTCAATAATCAACCTAGATATTGAGGAACAGACAGACAGACAGACAGACAGACAAACAAACGCCTCGGTGGAGGTAAAGATGAAATAAATGAGTAATGACTCAGTGTCTAGTATTTTTAAATTGTTGGTCAACGAGCCGTTTGAATGCCACAATAATCATCTGAACAATTTTGGCTTTGCATCGGTCATAGTTGTATTATTTTAAAACACTTTAAAGACCAATCAATACAGTTATAATGGAATATGTAAATTGATTTTAAAAATATTCCCGATGCTGTTTCAGCTGTCCCACTGTGGTGAACTGAACAATGCTGCTTTACTTTATATGAGGACATTAAGAGAGAAACAAACATATCACTATTATTATCTAGCGATAACCACATTATTAGTAGTAATTAGGTTCCAAAGCTGCGTGCCCAGCAGCATCAGCTCCGGTTCTTACACGAGTGATGTATTCACAGGTGATAATAAGCAAACTCCAATTAATGACTCAGTGGATCATTAAATTTTAAAGAGGGGACCCCATGGAATCCTGTCAGCGCTTTAAGACATTAAATCACTTTGTAATCTCAGTTTAAGCTATACGTAAAATAAAGACTACCATTAATAAAGACTATCATTAATCACATCCCACTTAGGGTCTCACCGTGAGGCTGATCACTTCCAGGGAGTCGAGGAACACCTGGCATCAGACTCTGGCTGCAATAAGGTCAATTATTCCTTTCGATTAGCCTTAAATCTGAATGGGAGCTGATGGGCGGGACCAGCAGCTAGCTGGACCCCCGACTGTGAATAATCCGTGGAGCTCATGGCCAAGAAGAACATCAGACAGCCAGAAAACCTTAAGCTTCAGGCATTGAACTAAATAACTCGGGCTGGCTAGGGGTGATCGTGGCGCAGTGGTTGAGAGGGTCGTCCTATGCTCGAGAGGTTGGCGGTTCGATTCCCAGCTCAGGCACGTGTGTACACTGTCGTTGTGTCCTTAGGCCTAGGTCTGTAGCTGCCGTAAACCAAATTGCCCTCCGAGGGGAAAAATCAATAAGAAGTGTTTAGTATTAGTCTATGAGTTGTACACTTTTATTATCCTGCCTTAAACATATCTCAAGCCACTGTCAGCAAGTCAGTCCCGCTAAAATATTTCTAACTTGCCTTTAGACATTTGCATTATGCGACGAATGGATTTATTTAGCTGCTTCTTGTCTTTTTATGACGATGTTAAAGTTATCCTTTTCTGAAGTTCAGCTGACGAAAGTTTGAATGTTATTTTTCTTTCAGCTGCTGAGGTCGCCACACAGTGGCTGCCTGCAATCTGCCCCGTGGATCTGGCACGGGTTTATCCTGGTCAAGTAACGCCGAGCAGATCTGGATTCAGTGTTTTGCCCAGGATACTTCCACAAGTAGATTACAGGGGCTGGAGATCAACGCACAGACATGTCCAACAGGCAGATAAATACTCTCACCGCCTAAGTTAACTTTACTAAACAAAATTAACAGAATGCGTGTGCGTGCGTCTGTGCGCGCGTGTGCGAAAACAGTCTCTAACTACAAAGAACAGGTCAATGGAGCCACCTGAGGCTACAAGGAATGACTCGCCAGTTAGGTTCTCTGCTGAGCATGGGGAGGCTGTGGCTCAGTTGGTAGAGTAGGTCGTCCAGTGATCAGAAGGTCGGTGGTTCGAAGCCCAGCTCTAACTGTCTGCGTGTCGAAGTGTCCTTGGGCGAGGCACTGAACCCCAAATTGCTCCTGGTGGGTCTGGCAGCGCCCTGCACGGTAGCAGCCGCCCACTGGTGAATGTGAGGCCTAATGTAAAGCGCTTTGAGCGCCGCTAAGCGGTGGAAAAGCGCTATATAAGTGCAGTCCATTTACCATTTAGCACCATTACTCGTCAGAGAATGATGCTGGCGAGGCCACAGGGAACCCTTTTCAAGAATGTTCTGGTCCTGGTAACATTCCCAACATTTCCTGAAAATGTCATCAGAATGCATCCAGAACTTTTTGAGTTCTCTCGCCAACAGATGGACGGACAGACGAACGCCAGCGATGACATAACCTCCGCCTCGGTGGAGGTAATGATGGGAAAATCTGTGCAAAATGACCAGTGCACTCGCCCCGGTGTCTCCCCTGCACCGACACGTCACACAAGCCGGCTTCACAAATGTCGCAGCGTTCCAATGTCTCCACAAACAGGCAACAAAGGGATTTGATCCAGATGGCAATCCTTCGCTGCTACAGTGTTGTTATTGTCACTTAATGGGTCACTTTAACCATAAAAATAAACACATTAGGAAGAAGAAACTATACCATAATGCCATGTCTTCTGATAATTGGTAAAACAAAGCACAACCATGGTGCAGAAATGTGTGCTACAGTCCCACAGCTGCTACTGGGGCAGCTGTCATGTGGGTTCGGTCC
>NW_027180879.1:0-25000 GCF_040956055.1 Brachionichthys hirsutus | reverse complement strand
GATAAATGCAGTAATCCTTTTAGTCGTGTCATAAAGATAGGATTAAAAATACAACTGGCATTTATATGTGATGCATATTTGAATAAAATGAAACCTAAATCCATCACAATGTATCAAATGTTCTTGTATATGTGGGTGTTTTTTACATTTATTTTTATTGTCAGATGGGTCACCATCTAAAATGCAACTATGTCTCCGTTATCTCAGTTCTTTTTTGTGTTTCTCTTCATGGTGACCATTCCACAGGACGGAATGGTTAATCCCACAGTCAGAAAGGACATGAAGGGGTCCCAGAAGCTGTACTGCTGTCCCATTGAGGGCTGTCCCAGGGGGCCAACCAGACCGTTCTCCCAGTTCGCCCTCGTGAAACAAGTAAGTCTCTGCTCCTGCGACTCCTAGTCCGTTCCCTGAGAATAAGGTCTCAGCTCTGTGGGATAACTCCCAATGTTATTACAAGTAAAGTTGTGTTGGCATTTTTCTCTTGACGTTGAGAGAAGCACCTGCAGGACGGTGGTTAACACAAAACATACGAGAAACTACCCTAGAAACTGGAGCAATTAAATGTTATTTCAATTCCAATCTTAAAAAACACATTTTAGAGTAAGATAATTAAATGTATGCCTCTACTTTTATTCCTAAACATAGTTTAGCAACCTTTTAGATATGGGATGAGTCTGCATTACCATAGCAACAATGTCAAGCTAAGATGGCATAAAGTGTTAAACTACTCGTACCTTAATTGAGATAAGTCGGCTCCAGTTACAAAATGTTCCATTTTACACGAATGATGTAAAATTCTTATTTAATGTGCTGCCACTGCTAAATATTTCTTGCATGATTTATTAGCATAATTACATACAATAAAAAATCTATGTACCCCCTCCCACAATACTGAAACCCATTTTGTTCAAAAATGACATTTCACTGATCATCCCATATTTGATAAAAGCCATTTAACTTCAAATCCAGAACGCCAGTCAAACGTGCCTTATTTGTCCTAAACGTGGTGTCTCTTCCGGATTGCTACACAAAAGCAGCAGTCCCAGCTCTGCCCCCTTCAGGCCGCGCGTCCCACTGAGGGTTTGGAGCAGTTTGGAGCTGCTGTTGCGTTGCGGTATGTTATTTGCTCTTTTTCATCGTAGCACTTCATGAAAATGCACGCGGAGAAGAAACACAAGTGCTTCAAGTGCAGCAATGGCTACAGCACAGAGTGGGACCTAAAGAGACACATAGAGGACTGTGGGCGAATCTACCACTGCACCTGTGGCTGCCCGTATGCTAGCAGAGCCGCTCTGCTCTCGCACGTCTACCGGACGGGTCACGAGATTCCTACGGAACACAGGCATGTGCACGCCGAGCGATTCTTACCTCCGCGTTGCTCCCGCTTGGGCTCGGAGTGAAATTCAACTCGATTCTTTTTGTTTGTTTTCTTCATAGAATTCCTCCGGTAAAAAAGCGAAAGATGGAGAAAATGTTGAGCGACTCTGAGAAGGTCAAGACCGTTGAGCCCCCCCGTCAGATCGCATCCGTCGGTAAAGAACTGATGGAGACGCCGCTCCCGTCTGATACGGCTGTTCACGTTCAGGACTCTGTGCGTCGTAATTCCAGCCCACGTAAGAGCGTCCAGAAGCTGCTCCTGCCGAAGCCCAAGATGGCTTTGGTCAGCGTTCCAGTGATGCAGCTTGCTCACCTGCCTGTCCTCCTTCCGTCTACAGGAAGTGGGGCTCTGAGGTCAGTTGTGCTGGCCGTGGACAGCCAGGGTTCTGTGGGCGCCCTTCGCCTCCTCCCGCAAGCCGCCGGCGCTTTCGTGCCTCACCTCGATGCTAAGATTTTGGGTTTTAGTGATAGCACGTCCCACGCTAACCCGGGGCCCGTTAGCACGGGGGTGCAGGCCAGTCCGGACGACGTAGCCGGCGGCCTGGCCGGGCAGCCGGGAAGGAGGACCTCCGCCACCATTCAGACAGACAAGTCGTACTTGTCAAAAGCGCCCGAGTTCGAGGAGGGGGGAGGGTTGTGCACGGTGGGCGAGTCTTCGGTGTCGTCCTGCGCCCAGACGGACATCAGCGTGAGCGCCCAAGTCCTCCTCCCGGTCAGTGTTGAAACGCAGACGTTCTCCTCACGGGTCAGAGCCACGTCCTCTATTGGCGCTCAGACAGACGCCCACTGCCTGACCCCGGTTCCTTGCTGCTCCTCTTCCTCCTCCTCCTCCTCCTCCTCGCCCTTACCTCCCTACAGAACCAGGCAGACTCAGACGTACTTTGCCATTCCACTGTCGGAAGAGAAGGCTCAGGACCCGGCCATCGTGTGTTCCGACCTGTTTGACAGCGTCTCCACCCAGACGGCGCTCGGTATCGATGACTCGCTCGCCGCGGGGAGCAGCGTGTACGAGGACGCCAAGGCGGCGGGCGCCATGTGTTTCGGGGCGCAGGCGGACGAGCTGAGCTCAAACGCGATGGCCGACAACCAGACCCAGACGATGACCTTGCTGAGCGACTTGGAAAATATTCTATCCGACAGCATGTCGGGCCACCAGGTGCTCGCCGAGGCCTCGGCCGGCTGCGGGTCGGGTCTGGGCTCCGTGCAGGACTTTGACTTTGAGGAGTTCCTCAACGCCGTGCACATCCAGACGCAAACGGAGGACAGTGAGCTGGCAGGACCGGGAGGCGAGACGCCTCTGGAGTCTTTGGACATTCAGACCCAGACGGACTTTCTTTTGATGGATGAAGCGGACCAAAGTCGAACCCCAGCGAGCGACCTGGAGCTGCTCGATATTCAAACTCAGACTGATCTCAATTTCCTGCTCAACGCCGGAAGCCACATCCCCCTGAGCGGCATGCTGCGTCACTCGAGCTTCTCCATGAGCACCGAGTCCTCGGACACCGAAACGCAGACCGACCTCTCGGCGTCGGCTCCGGCCCCCGCCGGTCAGGGTGAGCACGCGAGGCTGCTGAACACCACGGAGACCCAGACCATGGCCAGTCAGGCAGAAGGCCTGGGGCACCTCTTCTTGACGAGCAACGAGACCCAGACCGTCATGGATGACTTCCTGTCGGCAGACCTGGCGTGGAATGTGGAGTCTCACTTCAGCTCTGTGGAAACGCAGACCTGCGAGGAGCTCCGCGCTCTCTTTCAGCAGCCGGAGAAGCCCAACAGTTGAAGAGCGTCCCGAGCTCTCGCCCCGTGAGAGGAATCGGTCTCTGCTGACCCCCCCCCCCCCAGTGGGCCGCAGTCTGAGCATTGAGGAGTCGGTGAAGACGCCTTTGAACATTCCGCTTGAGACGCCATGTCCGGAGCCTTTCCAGGATTTTATCCCGACGGCTCTGCTGCACTTTATTGGTTCCTCCGCCCCCGACATGAGTTATAAGCTGTTTACATATTTATTTGCACATGAACTGACGATCTGTGTCTCCTTTGAAGTGCCGGTTCACGTCTGTATTTCCGTGTGTAACCGCTGTGACCTTTTGTTCTTACTAGCAGGTGTTTGGATCTGCACAGAAAAGGGATGATTAGCTTTAGCGATGCGTGGCGGTCCGTTTAAGCGGTTAATAAAAGATGTTTCTCGGCTCTTAGACGCATTTACTGCACGGAAACCACGTTCATCCGTAGCTTTACAGCAAACGCCACCGTCCGCTGTTAGGGTGAATTCGGTCCCAGAACCCTTCATTCGGTCAGCAGCACGGAGGCGTTTGCTGTGGCAAGATAATGAACTCTTACAGAGATCCATCTCTGAAACGTACCTTTACTCCTGCGGATATTTGAGATCGTCTTGTCTTGAATTGTGAATTGTGACGTCTGATGTTGTGGAAACGGCCTCTGAAGCTGAAGCGGTCTCTCCCGGATAGGAAGCAGGCGGCGGTTTTTCGAGGTTTGATTTATGCATTAGCTTCGGCGTTAGCGTCCACGGGAGCAGCGCTCTGTGCCGTGAACACGCAGTGGATTAGCCTAACGGTTAGCACAGCGCTTGTGTACGCCACCGGATCGTGACTGAAAGGAGGCTCGTTTGCTATATTCCTTTAAAATAATCCACTTTACTCTTAACGCTCAGTGTTTTTAACGTATTTCTTTTTCTACTCGACTAAGCATTTGATGTTCCGTCATGAAGCGCCGTCGCAGACGACGGGATGTTTGAAGGAAGCTGAAGGTCGAGTTCCGTTACGTTGGTGCCTTAAACCCGAGTCGCTGCTTTATACGGAGTCACGCTGTAAAATGTTCAGGCAAACGAGCACCGAAAGAAAGTGTCACAATCCTTTTGGTTTTCGCATCGCATGTTGAATCCGTTGTGTGTTTGTAACTTGTGGTTGCATGGACTATCGGAATGCCCCTGATTGGACAAATCGATTTCCTGCCTCACGATGACGATGGCGTGCAGCAGTTTATGGAAGGGGATCTTCATGAGATGCCCTCTCGCTGGTTCTATGGAAAGATGTTCCCCCCCCCCCAAGAGACAGTTTACGGATCATTTCCCCTCTTTATAGGGATTCTTGACGGTCACGTTAAATTTCAGCAGTTCTCGCATGAATATTTGTACTTGGAGTTTGTAGTTTCTTTAATTCTGATGCCAGACGTTGGTTTCCTGGAACGGGAAAATGCTTTTCTTTAAACCGAACTATAGAAGCACCGACGGTCTCGTAGCCGTTCTAGTGCTTTACTTCTCTCATCGGGGGTGCATGCAGATGTTTCTCTCCCCAGCACAAAAAAAAAAAGTTTGCCTCATCAGCCTTTGAGTTTTTGCTGCCTGTATGTGCACGGTTAAAAGCCGCCTTGATTGATGTTCAAAGCTACACAGTGACGTTCTGAATAAACCGCTCAAATGTGTTCTTTTCCTCGTCGTTTATTCTAAAATAAAGTTGATCACAAAAACAGTTTCCATAAATTAGATCAGGTTACTTGTTTATTTTTTACTTTGTTGTAATATAATGAATGCTGGCTGTAATAATTCTTTACAAATTGGCATTGTAGCATGTTTATTTGACACACATTTTGTGTATAATGAGGGGAAGTAACGCTGTGTTATCAGAGCTTTATTGGCCTCTGGAGGTCAACGTTGGGCACAGAATGATTGTAGTTCTGTTTCACGCTGTACGTTACATGAACCCTCACGCCGACCAACTAAAGAGAGACGCAGCGCTTTGGCAACGGTTAATGTCGTGTGCAGATTGTGTAACAAGTTGTGCAAGCTGAGGCGGGCCGTGTTTCTGCGAGAGGTGAGCGCCGTCGCCACGTAACCAAAGAAGCTAAAATAGACCCGGAGATGCATATATTCTGCCACTGAGCTATTTTGATGTCATATAATGTATAATAAAAGGATTCCAGTCGCGTTAGACGCTAATATCCCGGCCCTCGTAGAGCGCGGCGGCGCACACGGCCCTGCCGGGGTGCGTAAGGGCCGGAGCACCGGCTGCAGCGCCGCCATTAGCCCCCGTCGGGAAGCGACGGGCCGCGTCGCGTCTGGAGGACGTCTGCGCTCGATGCCTGTCGGAGGTCGAAGCGGATGAAGCGGAGAAGCCGTGTGGACTGTGCTGGTACCTCCAGTGTGTGGCGCTCTCCGGTTTGGCACCGGGGTCTATCGGTGACCTTCTGGCCCCGCTCTTCTCCCCGTTGGATTCTCCGTGAGCCCTCGTGCACGTCTGGCCACGCAGGCGCGGCGACTCAATCGGTGGTAGAAACGTGAAGTTCCTGATGGGCACCGCCGTGCTGCTGGGCCTGCGGCTGTGCTTCGGGGGCTTCGTGGTTCTGCTCCGAGGAGGAACCGGCCCTCCCCCCTCCGCCTTCTCTCTCCGTGGCAGGTCTGCCATGGTTTCCTGCACGGAACAGTCAATGGCATCCGGCACGCTGGCGTTGTTCCAGGATCGTAACGACAAAGACTTCACGAAGCTTTTCGGGGGGCCCCCATGGGGCGCGGGTTGGTGCTCCGGAATTCTGGCTGCACTGTCTGCGTTTGGGATCGCCGGCTGATCCGATAATGGCGCTGGGATGGCGGCCTCATTGTTCTTTGGCTTCATTGAACACTTCTGGGCCAAAAGGATGCAGCTCAGCGGGGCCGCTCTGGACCAACCTTCCGCCTGTTAGGGAAAGTAAAAACGGGGTTCAGACGTTTAAGAATCGGCTGAATCGTGTTGATGTCGGCACCGCCGCGCCGTCAGCGGGTTGGATCGACGCAGACAGAAGCCATTTGTGTCCTTACAGCTTCCTCCCAGCCGGAGTTCCTCCGACTCTCGTATTCTTCGAGCTCTTTCAGGGAGTCTTCCTCGCTGAGGTCAAGGAGGGCATCGACGTGCCTCCTATCCGGGGGGGACTCGACCGCGTCCTCCTCTAATCCGGTCCCAGCCGCTTGATCCACTTCACATAAAGTCGTCATTTTAATGAGTCCGTGCGCGCGTCGTGCATGGCGTCATCTAAAATGAATTTGAAATAAAGGGATAGTAAACGCGTCTCTGTTTTACGCACGCGTAACTCACCGACGGCGTCGTATTTCTATCCTTGTAAAAGTCATTGATAAAAAAGATCTATTGCCTGAAGTGGATTTTCGCCTCAACGCGGTGGGATCGCAACGCCGTCGTCATAGCGACCCGTGGAGGTTTCGCCGGCAGCCGTGACGTAGAGTCCGGGGAGGCGGGGCTCCCCCCATATCAGGCTGCATCCATGTTGTGTAACAGATTTTACGCACCTCACACACGATCGGAGCAAACCAGAGACCGCCGCGTCGGAATTGAGTTTTTCTTTCATGTAATTTCCGTTTGTTCATTATAATCTCACATTGAAAGAGGAAGCGAGGGGGGGTGGGGGGGCGGGGCATTTTGGTAGATTGAAACGTTCAATTCCGCACGTAGGCGTCAAACCGCTGCTCCAATCCGGCTCGCACGGAGTGAGCGGACCAACCGGTGGCGTTTACCGGTGACGTTTACCGAATCTCTCTCTCTACATTTGGAGGAAACAAAAGTTGCGCTTCGCTGGCGCAAGTCTGCAGCTTCCTTTATTGGCCCAGCGCTGAAGCGTCGGCGCTTCTGACGCACCCGGAGCACCTATCCGCGGAGGAGACGCGGAACACCTGACCCGTCCCGACGCGCCGACGCGCCCCCCGCCCCCCCCGCCATCACGCCCCGCTCCGGCGTCTGCAGTGCAGGAACCCGCTGCCGCGTCGCATGGAAGCGGAGTCTCCGCGCACGGCCGTGGACATGCTGCCCCCGAAGACCTGCCTGCCGAGGAACTACAGCTGCATCGCGGGCCTGTTCGGCAGCCTGGCGGCGGCGAACCCGCGGCTGGACGGGGACGACGCGGACGACGCGGACCGGATGAACGGCACCTGCGAGCCCATCGAGAGCCCGGTGGTCGACGTGAGGCCGCGGGGCAGAGAGATCCTCCCGAAGCCGCCGCAGAGCCCGAGCCCGCGGCGGCGGTGCAAGTCGCTGCCCACGCCCACGGACCGGGGGCTGGAGGTCTTCCGCAGCAGGAGCCCCGGCAGCCAGAAGAAGGTCCGCTTCGCCGACGCGCTGGGCCTGGAGCTCATCTCGGTCAAGCACTTCGACGACACCGACGTGCCGGAGGTGCCGGAGCGCATCTTGGCCAAACTCCCCAAAGGACCCCCCCACCTCCATCATCCGGACACGAGATTCCCGCGCCCCGCCGCGCAGTCTCTTTTCGTGGAGCTGCAGTTCACGAGCCCCGGCGCGCTGCCGGGGTTCGAGCAGAAGGTGCGGGAGGTGCGCGTCCTGCTGGAGAGCGTCGAGGCCGACGAGTTCAGCCTCTCCGGGTTCGTGCGCGTCCTGAACGTGGCGTTCGAGAAGAGCGTCTCTCTGCGCTACTCCCTCAACGACTGGATCACGTTCATGGACAGCTTGGCCACCTACGTGCCGTCCTCCGGCGACGGCGCCACCGACAAGTTCCGCTTCAAGATCGTCATGCCCGCGTACCTGGACGGCGGCGGGGGCGCGCTGCAGTTCGCCATTAAATACTGTGTGAGCGGCAAAGAGTTCTGGGACAACAACTACGGGAACAACTACGAGGTGCGGCGTCACCGGCTCAAGATGTCCCCCCCGAGGGAGTGGGAGAACGGATGGATCCACTTCATCTGAGCGCCGCCGCCTGCGGTGGCGTGCGCGCGCGCGCACACACACACACACACACCCTCCTCGAGAGTATGACTGTAGCGTGGTAGAGATTATTTTTTTTCTTCCGTCATTGTCAGCAACGCGCAATGTTGCGACACCGGAAAGAGCTTCCCGCAATATATATCAACAGATTGTCGATAGAATAGCCATGCGCGCCCTCCTATAGGGGGCGACGTGCGGGATGCGCCCTCCTAAAGGCGGGGACGTGCGGGATGCGCGTGGATCGCCTGCCCTGGTGTCAGCGCTGCGTGCAGCTGCATGTTCGGGTTATGTAACGTGGAAACACGTGCCACGGAAAACGTGCCCGGGCAATGCCAACTTCAGGTTCCGAGGGGGGGGGCGTTGTTTGATGGGGGGGGGTTAAAGCATCTGTTTGTTTTCTGCGCCACGCAGAGATATTGATGCCAGAAACGATCCCGTCCACACAGAAACACGCGGTGAGCCGCTTCCTCCATTCTTCTGATGCATCATTGAAAATGCCTTATTTCTAAGCCGTGATGTGGGACCCCCCCCCCCCCCCATTCAACACGTCACTCACGCTGCATTAGTGGAAGAAATGATCCAAAACCCAAAGATGATCACCTTCATGAGAAAAACAAACATCATCTGTCGATCATCATTCCATCAAATCATCAATTATGTTGGGCGAGAGTCGGATTCAGTTTCTCATCCTTCGGGTTAATTCTGAGACTCACAGATAGGATTTCAGGTCGCAGGTCGGGGGGGGGGGGTCGTTTCGGTCGGTGCTGCTGCAGAGCCGGATCAAAGGGACGGATTCTTCCTTGGAGCGTTGGGCTGAATCGAGAGCTTTCTTTCCCACAGTCTCCCTGATTGCATGGATAAGCTAACGAAACAATTGCCACTGAACTGGGAGGGGAGGGGGGGTGGGGAATTGTTTGGCCTTAGCGAGGCTTCAGGGAGCTTTCCAGTGTCTCCCCCCACCCCCCACCACCACAGTGCAACAGTAACACCTGACCAAAGCGTTTCGAAGCACCTGACTGTTTCACTTCATGCTGAGTTTATTCTACTTAAATATGCGGCTCCTTTTGTGCGGGATCAATGTTTACCGAGCGGTAGAAAGTTGAGACTCCAGTTCTTCGCGGAGAGCAACAACTTCTTGCTTCACGCCGGCCTCGGAGAGAGGAGCGCTCCATTTAATGACGCCGTCAGGTTGTGATGTCGATAAAGACTTTTCCTGTAACCACTTAGCTTCTTGGAGCAGCTCCACGGCGCATCCATCAGCGGTGTTTGTCTCCTAATCTGACACGGTTTATTTTGGAGCTCACAGGCTGGCCCTGACGGGATAGTCTTTTATAAAGTAGGATGTGGTCGGCAGCGAGTCGATATTTGCTTTCACCACACTTAGCGATCTTGAAGTATAAAGTTTTTCATTCCGTTGTTCTGAACTGATCCGGAGACTTTGTCTTTGTTAATAACGACTAGCGTTGTGTAACACTTATGAGCTTCCCCTCCTTGAATGAGCGGCAGCCGCCGCTGGTGCGCAAAAGGCGAGAGGGATGGACTTCCCCTTCTGCTTTGTCCAATCGGCGAGCGCCCCTTTCAACCACTCGATGTTGCTCAGAAAGTTCGCTTCGCGTTATAGAAACCGCAGTGTGAAAGCAGACCTTTCAGCAAATTATAAACGCAGCAGTGTTGGGCCGTTTGGCTTCCCCAATCGAACCGAGTCCTCTTGGGCAAGTGTGAAAAAGACGCATCACTACCAGTCAGTCACTGCCGACACATGTCGTGGGTTTTATTTTTTAGGTTTCAACCTTTCAAAACGACCATCTGAATATGACACGTGAACCTTTGCTGTAAGATGTCGGCCCGCTGTCTCCTTCGCCGCTATCGATATCGGCGCATCCTCAACTCAAAGAAACCGAAGGGCTGTTGGTCGGATTGGATTTTTTCACCTCAATGTAAACGTCACATTTGAATATATAGACGTGTGTGTAAAGGTGTCGATGCTTCATGAATGTCTTCCTATTACTGTTGTGTGTTTTCTGCGTCTCGAAGCATCTTGAGAGCAGAATTGAGCGACGCGATCGGTAAAAGTTTAGACGTCGGACGATCCTGTGAAGATGAGCAATGAGCCCAGACGGAATTAATCCCAAAAGCACACCCCGTTATTAAAGGTAGCGCTGAACGTTGCGTCAAAAGAGTGTCCAATAAAGTGTCCCAAAATTAGGACGGCTCGGTAAATTGATTGTCCGGCGACCCTGACCGCGGTTTGCTTTACGGATCAGGGAGTTTCAACAACGGCCTTATTCAAAGGTTAGGGCGAGTGCAGTCGTTTGGTTCGTGAGAAGTGTTTGCGACTGGATGGAAACGTGCGGGCTGAAGGTAATGATGACGGCACGCCTCTGCGTGGGGCGGATACTGTGGCGTGCACTTTGGGGCTCGATGACTTGTGATTGTAGCAGGTTGAAGCAGGTCTGATGCACTTTGAGTGAAAACGGAAAGGAGGACGTTTGAAAGCTTCTCCGTGTGAATAGCTACTAACCAAGATGTTTTCCATTCTTGTGCTGATTTACTTCTCTGTTCTCTCCACTGTGGGAAGCCTAATTCACGTCTGTCTTATTTAACAGCGTTATTGACTTTATTTCAGTGAGTTGTCTGCGTTTGTGTTTCCTATGCAACTTTTCTTCGTGTCGTAACATCTGCGGTCCGCTGACTCTGTTAATCCGCTGCGCGTCGTCCGATTCAACCGTCACGTTTGCATGCGGCGCTATACCTCACCTTTATGTGTACGTTTAAGTTTTCTTGTTGTATTTTTGTTTAAACAGAGGCTAATAAAAGCATTTGTGATGCTAATTAAATGCGCTGCGTTTATCTTTAAACTAAAACCACCCGACCCGACCTCAGCGCAGACCACATCGTGACTTTAATGCGTTTCTCTGTGTGAATAATTAAAGTCTGTGTGCAGCAAAGGTGTCGGACTATTGGCTCAGTTGAACATCTCATTTGCAAAGGACTGCAGGTGGACCCCATTCATTACAGCAGCCGTCGCCATTGTAGACATGGCTTGAGTCATTCCCCTGAACTGATTATGGTGCGGCATCACTCCCCCCCCACCCATCCATTGATGAAAGCAAGGCTGGAGCTGGAAGCAGGAAGAGGTGCAGTGAAGCAAAGGCACATGAAGAAGAATGTAACTGGGTATAAAAAGGTGAAGCTGCAGCCTGTTTGATTATATTCCAAGTGTGGCGACGTCAGTGGAGTTAATATGACTGTCCTCAGAAGGCGAGGATGAAATCTTAAACACATCGTTAGATGCGATCATAATTCATTTTCTCCCTAAAGTAATTTAGTTGAACACAATCGCTCTACAAGGTCTTTACTTCTAATTACAATAACAAGGTTTCTCTACATGTAGCGTTAGTAATAGTACATGACGCAGCATCGGCATACCACAACTGCTCTAAATCGTGAGTTTGTCTTTTGTGGATTTAATTATACTTGATAATTGACACGTAAAGAAAAATCATTTTACAATAAAATGAACTCTTAGCATGACTATGCATTCAATCGCATGCTTCTGTGCATGTTTACCAAGCAGTGAGAATCTGGGAGCGTTGTCATGCGCTGCAACAGCAGCTGCTTATGTAACTGCGGTCCTGTGATTGTGTCCCGTGTCCCGGGGGCATCAGGCATTATGAGACTGAATCCTATTGTCTTTCTGCCTCCTAACGTCTCCCACCTCAGTCAAAGTGTTCCTCTCGGCTTTAATAATGTGGCAAAAGAACATGAATCATTCATGTGGGAGATTTAGATAAATGCTGTGCCGTGGCATTAATCACGAGTCAGCAGCAGCCAGGCCCGCAGCGTGGTGCACATCCATGACCTCCCAGTCTCTGGACCGAAATCATCTATTGGGTAAATAACGGCTTGCAAATGTTGAGAATTCAGCCATTTTTTGCTGCCTTTTCAGACAGTTGGCCAAAATTGTCTCCGTGTTCTTTCGACCACAGTTGTGTTACTTTCTTTCTCACTCATTGCAGCCATTAGTAGAGCATTCCTGTTGAAGGTTGAAGCTGTCCATCATTTGACTTCTGTCCAGAAACCTGAATAATGGCAGAGAATTGGGTGAATTGGTAAACTGTACGATTACTATATAACAGATGTAGTTGGGTGCGCTGGTTAAAAGCTTTTCAGGACTTGGAAACCATCGGCCAGTCAATGTGGTTTTGTAACTTTAGCCCGAGAAGCACATTAAATATAATGCTGGTGTGTATTTATTAGTCTACTCAGACCTTTGTGGCGAAAATATAGGCTAATGTGTGGTTTTATGACCTGTGGTCTATGGGCTGTTCTGTCGTCACGGTTACCTTATAGTAAATCAAATACATGTAAAATATAATGTGGGAACTGCAGCTTCACATTTTTGTAATAATTTTAATACAAAAAGGAATTGAAATCTTTAAATGGTGACAGAAGAAACAGATCAAGGTGCAGCAGGAAGTGGCCAAAGACAATTCATTTTCCTCTTTAGAACATTCAAGTAAAACCTGATCAGTAAGTTAACCATAACCCTCCACGCATTCAGCACCACTTCAACAGTGTAGTTAGTTAGATTTTAATTATATCTACACAAGAAGCCCGAGAGAACTCGCACACATGAGGTTTATGTGTGTCTTAGTGTGTGTGTCTGTGTCTGTCTGTGTGGAGCGCTCCGTGGAAATTCCCAGTATCTTGAGAATGTTTGTTTAAGAGAAAGACAGAGGTCATTTCCTTGAGCACCATATTTAGACAATCTGAGGGAAGGAAGCTTCGCTGTCCCAAACAGACAATGGCCCGGAGCCAGAACTGCAAAGCCACACTCCAGTCAAATAATGCGTTTCATGCAAACGTTCCAGAAGAACAAGAAAGTTACTCGAGAATTTCTGCTGCGCTTTTGTTAAGTTGACTCGAATTTTTTTTTTTTAATGATAAGGTTTTTTTTAAACTGTACAGAATTTTAAAATGCAAGAAGACGGATCAAACTTTGCACAACTATATCTTTACTAGAATTTATAGAACTAGAACAATCATTCACAAAAGGCAGGGTCCAGCTGTGAGAAGTGTGTTCTCTACACACCTATCATGAACTATTGTGATTTGCAGTCTCAGTTTCCTCATCTTTTGCTTCAGCATTGTTTTATTTTGCTTAAAAGGTGCGAGAATAAATCATTGAGAAAGCGCCGCTGATGCGAGAAGGAAGAACTGAAGAGGTTTTAAGTACTTGTCAAAGTAAATAATCCTTGGAGGTGATCCCTGTAGGTCAACGAGCTGCAACACCGGAGTTATGGGGCTTAATATGGTAAAAAAAAAAAAAAAATTGATTGTACTTTCCCCAAATGCTGGCCTGGGTCTGCTGCTGGTGTTCAAACGACAAGGATCATCGCAGCACAGAAAGGGCAGGCTTCTTTTGTGATAGATGTTCCTCCTTATAAAGAAAATGGAAAATGTCTGACATTGAAAAAGTGAAATTGATTTAAAAGTATCCTGAGAAGTGGTCGCCTGGTTACCGTGCGTGAGATTGGAATCATCAGAGCTGTATAAAGCATCCATCCATTACTCATTAGTATGCTGCAGATCTCTGTAAACCTGCCAGACCGGCCAGGCCTTATGTAATAAAACACGAATGTTGTGCTTCATATGGGCCCAGCTTGACCCCACCGGGGATTATTACTCTGAATAAATAAAACAACAGCATGGTACATTTCACTCTTCATTTTTCCTCAATGCTCGCCGTCTCTCCCTCCATCCTCTTAGCAAGCATTTGCTGATGCTCTCCGATATATTACATGGACATTCAGTTTATTGCCTCTCATTCACTCGCCTTCCTCATCTCTCTCTCTCTCTCTCTCTCTCTCTCTCTCTCTCTCTCTCTCTCTCTCTCTGTGATCTCACTGTCCTTCTTAATAATGAAATAAGCGTGCAGACGTCCGACACATTTAATTTCTTGCATCGGCACCAGGAAGAACTCTCCCAGAGTCATAAATCTCCTGATCCAGACGGTTTCTGTTCTCTCATCAGCTGCTCACCCGATCAGTCTGACCAAAGATGGATGAGAAAGCACATCCTTGGCAAATAGTTTAAAGCAGCAACTCGTACATTAGCCTGCATCCGAGTGCGTGCACACGTAGAGCAGAGGACCATGTGGGGAGATGAGATAATCGGCAGAAGATAAAGCATCATCAGTCCCGAGCTGAGGGGCCTGTCGCTCTGAAAGTGGCCCGTCAGTCAGATCGGTATCATCAGGAGAAGTTACTCTTCAACCGCCGCAGGGCGTAAATAGCACAGTAGCATTGTGTTTGAAATGCATGAAGCTAAAAAGCTGTTGTCTACAAGGAGAATATTACCATTTGGATATGATGCATTCATGAATGTTCTTTTTTTTTTTTATCTTTTACATAGCCACATATATGGGGACATTGGTTTTCTGTCTGTTAAAATATACTCACACATTTAAATTTAAATACACTACTATATGAGCATCTTGTGATTTTGTGTTTAAGTTTGTCAAACCAAACTCAGAAATGTCTTTATGGACACGGATTTGTTCGCCGGAGTATCGCCACATTCAAATGGGGGCAGGAACAGGAACGCTCCCCAAGCTGTTACCTAAATAATAATTTATGTTAGCGTTAGCGTGTCGCAAAGCTGGATGTAAGGGGCCCAAACTGTGAAACCCAGCCACAGACCGAAGGTATGCAGACTAGGGAGGAGCGCCATGATGCGATGCTGCTTCTAAGTGAGATGGGGCGCAGCAATGCACTTAGTCAATGGGATGATGGGAACCTGCAGGAAAATGATGCTTCTTAAATTTTAATAAGAAGGAAAATATGTCTGTACAGGAGCCAAGAAGTGTGAATGGGTGGAGTGAACGATTGCTTTTAAAGCACCGGAGTGTTTTTGGTCCGGTGTGACCCTGCTAACCCTTGTGTTGCCCTTCAAAAAGGTTCCAACCATTAACCTTCAAGCGCTTAGTGTCCCATGGCCACTAGGGGGGGCCCCGACCTGGCAACCCTATTATGCAGGGTGTGCGTCGCGTGCATAAAAACTGCAGCGCCGACCGGTAATCTTGGCGGGTATCCTGTTTGGGTGATTATTTATTTTTATTTGTTTAAATAATGTTTTATTTTAAAATGAATAAGTATAAAAACAGTGTATAAAGATCACATAACAATTGCTTTCTTGTTTGGGTGATTACAACCTGGCAACTTACAGAGTGACGTAAATACATATGTAAATAAATGTGTGTGTGTGTGTGTGTGTGTGTGTGTTTAACTTGGACAATAAAAATGTATTTTTGAAGAATTCTTTTTTTCTTTTTTTTTTTTTACAAATATTTTATGATGATTAAATAAAGTTGGTTAAATTGTTATCACACTGTGCTTGTATTCACTGTGCGTGGGTTGTGTCTGGGAAACTGACACAACCTCACAAAAAAAAAAAATCTACTCCCGTTACGAGGGTGACTGCTTGTGAGGGATTTTTGAATTTTCTAAACTGGTCAAAAATGTCCAGGGATAACGAAGGGGTTAAAAGGGTTAAGGTGGTGACAGAGGAACCCAGTGCCAAGCAGTGTGTGTGTGCGTGCGTGCGTGTTAGTGAGCAGGGCTGTGCCAGACAGAGATAAATACAGAAGAGACTCGGCTGCAGTAAGGTCACCTCTAGCAACAACACGATCCGAGACGCCAGCCCGGCTGTCATTTTGTGCGTCTCTCGGTGCACGCTAGGGTTTCACCGGCACTCCATCCCTCCCTCTTCACCGCTTCCACTCCTGCAGGGGTGTCACGGACACTTTGTCAAAGGAAGCTGCGTCATTGACTCCCACCCTGGCCTGCCGTCTATTCCAAATGTACCCTTGTCTGGTGTTTTCGGAGCAGAATCACGTCGTGAGTGATTCAGCAAAAAAAACTAGACGGCTATCAGCCCGAATGCTTTGGTTTGCGTGCTTGTTGGGGAGCAGCTCTTCATTCTTCATGCAGACGGCTGCTGCACATTTTCCATCACGCGTGAAGCAGCAGCCATGCATGATCAAGATGTGAGTTTGTGTGTTTATGCACATCTGGGACCGACCACTGTGTGTTTGTGTTCTCTCCGTGTGAGCCTTAATGCCCCCCCCGGAGGCTGCATCTAAGGCCTGAAGCCTAACAACATAACCATGTCGCTGCACCTCTCTCTGTGTCTGGATTCTACACACAGCACTCTCTCGTGCCTCTCGGTCAGACAGCAGCAGGTCACATGGACCGGGTGTGTGACCGAAGGCGTCTCCTTTGGCCAGTGACCCTGACATCAGTCTTTACTCATGATCCATCCACGCATCCTCAGGCAGGGCAGCGTCTGGGTGCTCTTTTGCTCGAGTGTTTGGCTCTGGCTCTCGATTCCATTCATCGGGGACAGCATCAGCTCCTCCATCTGCCTGGAGGTGTGACTTTCTTTTTCTTTTTTTGGAGGGGTTGTGATTTCTTACCTTTTTAATGGATAGGGTAACTGAAGATCTGTGACAGGAAATGGGGAGAGGAGGTGGATCTGAAGTTTATCTGGACATTTGAGCCACCTGTGCCCCCTTTTGTGTGAGTTAAAAATTATTTTTTGGCAGTTTGATAGGGCAGCTGATGATGGTGACGTACAGCAGCGGGCTGTGAGTGCGAATCAGTCACGATAACCTCAACTCTTTTTGGACTTTTAGAGTCACAGAACTCATTTTGATGTCACTCGACCACATTTTTCCAATTTAGTCGACCATTGTAACCTGTTTTTTAATTCAGAATTTTCTTTGCACTGAATAGCTAAAGTCCTCAGCTCGTGAACAAACTTCTATTTCATCTTTGGTAAGGAGGTTTCCAACGGCCCCAGAGGAGCGTTGAAACATTTCTCTTTGCCAGTTATCAATAATCAATCCGTTTTACAGGGCCTGGTGGACATACCTTACGCATTCAATATGATCAGCCAGGACGGTTGATGTTTTAAACATCAGATGCAAACGGTGACTTCATATCGAAGGACTTTCAACGGAAACAAGCCCGCAAGGGCTTTTTTGAAATGCTCCTCTTAGACAGGATGTTTGACGTTATTTGTACTGTAATACATGCTACTGTGTGATTGTACTTGTACTCTAACATTCTATCTAATAAATATATTCATCATCATCATCGCAGATGATTTATAAAAGATCAATTTTTATACGTTTAGAATATTTTACATAAATTAAATCATGGCAATAGGTTATGAACGAACCATCCTCCGCCTCACTTTTTTTTATATATTTTGATTTATTATATTTTTATTTCACATTCTGTCACCATTGCCATTTCTGTAATGAGTCCTGCTGCAGGCTCATTATGGACTTTCATCAATCACTAACAATTTCCTTACATTGCACTGTGAATACTCAATGATCACGTGACAAAATAAGTTTCTTCATGTGTGCTTTAAAAAGAAAACCGGACTGATGCTCTTCATGCATGCGTGCACTGACAGTCTGCTTCATCTGACTCGCTTCATGGGGGTTCAGAAGCGACTCTCTGCTGCCCTCTCCTGAGCAAAAAGGGCTCAGAATTCATCGGCACATACATTTCTATTTTGGGAGATCATTCATAATCTGCTCTCATGTGAGTCTTGTAATAAATTTGGATGAATGTATTTATTCTTTTTATTCTGCAGGTTTGCATATTGATTCGGCATCACGTTTCTGAATTCATATCTTTTGAGTTCATGAAAAAGTGGCAGCAATTTAAAAAAGAAAATATTTTTTGTCGTTCTTCTGTTCGTTTTGTTTATTTACATTTATTTTTTATTTTAGTGCATTCAGATATATAAACTGTCAATCACTGCATTTATGATGAAGACTTGGTGGTAGTTGATGTTTCCTGCCTCATGATGGCACCAGAGCAACACGTTCGATTTGCCTTCTCAACCCAGAGAGGAGAATTAACAAGGAAATGCATTGTAATCTCATCCTCTGAGCCTTTGAGGAGCCTTGTAAACGTTCTGTATGAAAACACTTGCATTGGCATCTCACCCTCTCTCTCTCTCTCTCTCTCTCTCTCTCTGCCTGGAGGGCTGGGATTGTAAGGACTGCTCCCTACTAACAAGAGTCTGTGAGAGAAATGCGTTGACTTGGTGCCAGCTCAGCTCTCCATCTGAAGAATGTGTTGGCATGGACGCGGGGCGCCACTCAAACGGAACTTTATTTCATTTACACAAAAGCCAGAACAATCGTAAGAACAGACCTCACTGCAGAGAACTAACTATTTCGGTCATAAAAACTGCAACACAACTTCCTTTAACCTGAGAATCGGCCTTTTATGTGTGTGTTTTTCTTTTAATATCAATTACAGATTGAACGGGAGGATTGCATGTCCATCCATGGATGTCAGATTGTGGAGAGGTGGGCTGTGAATAATCCTGGGATTAACAACGCTTATTATAAACTTGCTGTCTCGTAGCAACAGATCCTCCCAAGATGGTTCTTCTATCTTTTTCTTTCTGTTCTCTCCCTAAACTATATTTAATGGAAGAGCCACCATGACAGTCAAACACGCAGACCAGACACTTCCGTGTACCAGCTCGGTTATTTATTTTTTTCTCCAAGTATTTCCACATGAGGGAGTGTTGGGGGGGAGGATTGATTGTGCATGACCATCTATATTATCTGTCCAGCCTGGAGAACAGACACAGGAATGAGGCCATCAGGGTGACTAACATGCTGGATGGGCCGCTGATGGAAGCCAACTTTGATCTCCTGCGTGAGCAGCCCCTAAAATGTGAGCCAACGTTTCACCAGAGATCAAAGAAACTGATTCAATTTCAATTAGCTGCCGTATTTTCCCATCTAAAATCATATTTTTACTCTAAAACAAAATAAATAAAGCACTTTTATTATTAACATTTAGTTTTTTTTGTTTTTATTTACAATTTTCCTATAAATTAAGTGGTTTTTTTCATCCATAAATAGATAAGATTTCCAATCAATGTACATCAAGACATTTTACATTGCACAATTTCACGACCCTCCACCCGATCGATATATGTGGAATAAATGTCCATCAATTTATTGATTTATCTGTTCCTAAATAGAAAAGTCAAACCCACTGCACTAAAATGAAACACTAAATAGTTTGTTACGGTTTATTTTCACCAGTGAAGGCTGATTACATGTTCAGGAGGTCAGAGTTCCCACACAAAGGACTCACAGAAATTAGTAAGCGCTGCCTGTTGCTAATTCTCAGCCAGCTACGGTTACTCATCAAGCGCTGTCAGGTCCGATAAAATGATGTCATTCAGCCTTTGGTTTCCATGATCTTTGGTTCCCCACAGTCAGGACCGTGTTGTTGAGTGATGGTGGAGGACGGGTAAACGGGCGCACGCACGCACGCACCCACACACACACACACATCGGCTGTGGTCGCGACAGGCCCAAACCGCAGGCTCCCAAGTGGAAGGAGTCAATGAACAGACCTTTATTTCAGCATTGAACTGCTCTATGACTTCACTAACTCGCTCCAACTAGCCACGCCTCGCTGTTTGTTTTTCACTACCACTGTTGTGGCAAAAGTACGAATGTCTAGGATTTAAAAAAAACATAAAAAGCGAGGATGAAGAAACGACTTGAATGTTATTAAATGAGCGCAAAGAAAAAAAAGTATTTCTGCAGAAAGGTCAAGTACATGGACCAGTGGCGTAGGGGGGGTTACTTTATGTCCTATAACAGAACAGAACCAGCCGTATGGGGGTAGAAAACAGTCAGCATGTCAAGGTTCCATGATAAAAACATTCATTTGTAAAGTCTGCCTTTGAGTCAATAAATTATTATATGTGGGAAAACAGTTAAGAGGCGATGCAAATGGATCCATACATGGAGGTGGCCTTGGAATGGGGGACGGGTCTCGATCAAAGTGCGAACCCACGGATTTGTTTTTGCAGCATAGGTGGAGGTCTGCGCTAACCGTGTAGCCACCGGTTGCTCATTTGACTGTGTTGCATCGGTGTTGCTAGCTCCACCTTTGATGCCTTTGATCACCCGACCTCATAGCGACCTCTCTCCGTTTGGCCTGCTAGCCAGTGACTTGGACTCGTAGCCCATTTGGCCCTTCAGTACTTGTCCACACACTGATTGGGTCACTGAGTGTGTGTCAGAGTAAACAGGTACTTCCCCATCTTGGCACAGCAGCCTCGTGCCGAGTTGCACAAGGACCCTTTTTTGCATTTTCCACTCTGCTGGAAGCACGAGGCCCATGGGCGCCTTGTTCTCGCTTGTGTTTGCAGGCGTACGCCTGAGCGTTAGCATTTGTGTGGGTGTGAATACATGTGGAGGTGTTGGATATTGGAGGTTCGAGTCAAAGAGGGGCTCTCCAGTCATAGCATCCGGCTGATTTCTTTCCAGAACAAACACCCGCCGTCGTCCTTAAACCGCTCGCTCAGAGCGAGTATCAGCGTATGTGTGTGTTTTAAGAACGCATGAAGTGTGATTGGAGCGGGCAAATCAATAAAGACTCTGATTTCCACGTGAACTTATCCATCTGAATGTATCTTTGTGGGATATCATGTTGCCTGCTCATCCTCTGTTCAAGTTCCCCTCCATGCATACACCCCAATGCACGCGGCACATTAAATCCCACCCCAGGCATCAGTCAGCGAGGCCATCCATCATGGGGCGTTCGTGCTGATGAGAATGAGGGGCAAAAAGAGAGGGATGGATTTGGGGTTACATTTTTTAAAAATGAAGGGAAGAAGACGTGGAGCCTGGATCATGGTGATGGATGAGGGAGAGGATGCTGGTTGATGGATGAATCCCACGTGAATGTGTGAACATAAGTAGGAAAAATGTTCACGTTCGGACGTCTGGTGTGAAGATACATCGAAAAACCCGGAGGCAGAGGTAAGAAACGTTGCGTGTGATGATTATGTTGTTTTGGTTTTTGGTTTCCTGGTTAACATCCATGTGTGTGCCGGCGCCTCATCATCATAAAATCATCAGACAAAGTGCTGAAGGACTTGTGCTGGTCAGAAATCAGCAAAAGGGAGACAGGGAGAAACCTCAGTACTGATCCCAGTCAGACAAAGGACGATTGGATAAAGGCAGACGCCGGACTGCTTGGAGACGCAGCGATGTGTCACCACAGGCGTCACCACATCTGTACGATCTGGTTACCAGAGGTTGAAAATCCAAAAAAAAGCCGGATGGAGGAAACGACTCCGGTCGATGTGTTCATGCTAATGTGTGTGAGGGCCTGATTATGGGGCACTTCTGCAAGTAAAATCCTGAAACAAATAAAGGAACCACTGAGAAAACAAACCAAAGGAGGACTTATTGATTGCTATTATCAGCTTCGGACTTCTGGAGCATCCGGTAAAGTGGAGCGGCTGGAGAAAGATTGGCAAAGGGTGGAGAGAGAGAGAGCTGCAAGAGAGGTGAGGGAGCCAAAAGGAGCTTGAATATCGTTACGTGGAAAAGAAGGAGCGGGGGGGGGTTTCCAGTGGAGGGCTGCGTGGAGGCCTGCGTGGCTGGCTAAATAAACAGTCCTAATTGGCTGTGGAGCCCCACTAGTCTGGGGTTTCACTCCCTTTCATCCTCGGGAAGCTGTGGGAGAGCTGAGGTGAGGCATCATGGCAAACACACATGCGCCCAATCACGCACGCTCGGGGTGCGCGGAAGCAGAAATGCAAACGGGTCGCCATTTCTTTTTTATTTTGTTCTCTCTCTCTCATACAGAAATAGACCGAGACAAACGCACAGTGATTCATCCCACACACACAGACTCGATCCACGTTTCACCTTTGAGGTGCGTCTGCTGGTTATTCGTTTAGCAGCACAAGCGCTGAAAGAAGGAGAGAGAGGCATAAAAAGAGCTGTCGGCAAGTCTTATCATCAAAGACAAGCGGCAATGCCTTTTCTGTCCAATCAATTTCACGCGACGTGACCGCATCGCTTTGAATGGCATTTCCACGGTGGTAGGAAACTTTCTCTCAGGCTTAGTGCACGCGTGGGAATGACACACCTGTTTCACGGGACATCCACGAACAGTAATCTAACAGCACCGAGCAGGATGTCTGAATCTATGAAAAAAATAAAATATGGAAATAAATAAAACTAACTTCATCCCATGAGCTACTTTTCAGAAATATGTTGGATCGCTTTCTGCAGCGAGTACTGCAGTCTGGGGTTTGATGTCAGAGAGAGAGAGAGAGAGAGAGAGAGAGAGACACTGGCCCTCAGCCCGGCTTGGGGTGAAGAATTGTGAAAGACATTGTCATGAAAGAGAACAGGAGAATGGAGAGAATCAGAAGAGTGCAATAAAGGAAATGACTTGCCTTCTTCTTCTTCTTCTTCTGGGGATCCATGGTCACTTGATTATTTCATTTTGAACGTTATTCATGCATTAGATAACAGGCTAATGTTATTGTAGCTACCGTCCAAGGTATCTCTAAATATATTCAATTCATAATTAGTTAAAAACATAAGAAATCCAGATTAATATCTCATTTAAACATTCAATAAATAAATAAGTCACAGAATTCAGTGAATCATTAATTTGATTATAAACATAGAAGTAAGGGGGGGGGGAACCAAAATTTAAGTTCCGCATGTTTGTGTACCCGCAGGGGATAAGATTACTGGCGCACTCCGTGAGCCACACAAGGCGCACGAACCTGCAATGTCTGCAAAAGGACAATTCATAAGAACTGGGCCAGGAAATAGAAAAGTTATTTTTTAAGAAGTCGTGGAGCCTCGTCTTTATTCCCTCGGAGTCTTTGTGGTCAATGAGGTACAGTTTGTTTGCTTCTCTCTGGCAATTAGAGGTCATGCCAATGTCACGTGAAGCCAATTAAGGCCGTGATTTTACATGCGTGCTTATTTGTTATTGTATGTCCATTCTAATCCGTAAATTAATTAAAGTCTTTATATATATATTTAATCTTGTTTTAGTTCTGACAGCATCGTTTGGGCATCATTTGTCACTAACCTGCTGTCCAAATCAATGGCTGCTAGAACCCAAGAACGATGTTGATCCTTCATTAATCTCTAAGGGAGTAACAGTTATTATCTTTTATTGATGCCTGTATGCTATATGTTTATGATATCTATATCATTTCCTCACTGAGTTCATGGTGCTTCAAAGTGTTAAATGTAAAGATGGCTCCGCCTCCGACCCAAATGATGCAGCCCTCCATTCTACGTCCAAACAAATCATTTCCTTTTTTTTCTGACTAGTGGCTCAAATTCAGAGATCATCATTATGTGTGTGTGTGTGTGTGTGTGTGTGTGTGTGTGTGTGTGTGTGTGTGTGCGTGTGTGTGTGTGTGTGCGCGCACAGGGGGCTTAAAGGGCAAATGTATCAGAGAACATGGGAGAAAAATGAGCAGAAAAGAGGTTTTCCTTCATTTCCTACTTCTCACTCACTCGCACACACACACACACACACGCACACACACGCACACACAGAAAGACAGCGAGCAGGAGAAGGTTGTGGCTCGTCGGTGCTGAATGGACTCCAAGGCAGGGTTGTGTGGAAGGATAGGATTATTTGATCGGGCAGTAATCACTTTTTCATGGGACCTCTCTGAAGATGTCATGCCATCAGCATTTCCCTTGCAGCTCTCCTGCGGGGGGGGGGGGGGGGGGGGGGTGAAGAGAGAGGATGAGGGAGAGGCTGAGGGCACGCTTCTTCTGAAGGTGGCAGGCAGCCAACAACAACAGCCGACTCCAGTAGGTCGGCACAGGAAGGGGGGAGATGTATGAGTGTGTCTGTGTGGATCTCTGTGTGTGTGTGTGTGTGTGGGGGGGGGGGGGGGGGGGGGGGTTGCTGTAAAAGCCCTCATGTGTTCACCCTGCACTCTTCAAGTGTTCCCGTTTGTTGTTCCCAAGCCAGAGGACCTTTGGCTGAGCCGATCCCAGGGGAGTCATTACACCACATTCCGTCCTCATTATTCCAGACGTCTCTTTGTGCGCGGCACCGTCTCCGGCTTTCAGCTGGCCGTTCCTCGCACCCCCCCTGTGTTTTCATCCTCGCCATTATTTGGTGGTTATTAGTTGAAAAAAATCAGACGGTGATGTTTCAGAGCGCCCAAGTGTGTGTGTGTGTGTGTGTGTGTGTGCTTTGTGCAATTTGCTAGAGCTTCTCAGTTAAATGACACATTTATCCAAATTTAGATGTTCAAAGTGTCCGTCGATGATTTGCTACCATCATTAATATTCCCGGTTTCCACCTCTTCTGTCCATCTCGTCCAATCCCTTGCTTTTATCCCCATCACCTCCTCTCGGCTCCCAAAATGCCGCTTCGTCTCTGGCGATCCGTGTCGCCTCCTTCCTCGGGCTCTCAGTGACCCAAGAAGGGAGGAATGTTGAGGCTTTCCCGAGGTCTCTCATGGGATGAGCCCGGAGCTTCAGTCCTGAGATCTTGTAACTTACTGACGAGTACAGGTGAACAAGGATTCACCTGTACACACACACAGGCTCCAAGGAGGCCACGCCATTCCTGTGAAGAGGAGGAGGTCATTCACAGCCGAGATGAGGTTAGCTGCACGGAAAACAGAATTTCTGTGACGAGGATTTGTTTCTTAGCGTCGCTTTCACACTTCGTGAGACTCAACGCAAGCTCAGTCTGGTTTGACGGGAGATTGTGTTAAAAAAAAGGAGCATATATTTTGCTAAATGTATAAACAAGTGGGGGGGGGGGGGGGGGGGGGGTACAGTCGGTTGGGACGCGTTAGTTCTGTTCCTTGTTTAGAGGAAACACATTCCTTCGTCGCACCCCTGACCTTGGAGAGAGGGAAGAGAAATAAATGAATAAATAAACAGCAAGGATAAAGTCCAGGCTTCTCTCCAGAGGCTGTCATTTCTTTCTCTCTCTCTCCCGCTCTCCTGGATGCATCTTAGATCTGAAAGTCGGGAGACCTCA
>NW_027180878.1:0-25000 GCF_040956055.1 Brachionichthys hirsutus | reverse complement strand
TATGTCGAGCAGCAACATACCATTATCAAATACTTAGTATTCTGTGTACTTCTGAAACCGGCACTGACTACGGTGCACTGCTGCCTTCATGTCATTCACAGTGATGCGTCTCACAGCTTTATAAATACCGGTAACCTTGTTGCGCTGCCGTAGCATTCCATGGCAGTCCGTGGAGAACGTGTCACGTCAGTGTGATGACCTCCACCGGGTCGGTGGAAGTCTTGCATTTGGATCTCTGCTTGCGTTTGAGGCGTCTCTGTGAGAGCGGCGTGGGCGATCGATGCGCCGACGGCGCTGCGGTGCTGACGGAGAGAGAGCGGAGGTCTATGCAAGGATAGTTGGGGGTCGGGACTTGGGATGGAAGTATCGCCGGGCATCCCTGCAGGGGGTTGTGCTCCCTCTCCGTCTCCTGGCGTCACCTGTCGAAGCAGCCGGCTGTAAATGTGTGATGAGCCCCCAGGTAGCCCCCGGTGTAGGCCATGCTCAGACAGTGGCGCGGCTCCCCTGCAAGGGCCATCTGCACAGAAATGGGGCCCTGGAGTGGCAGCGAACGCACCCCCGGCTGGAGAGCAGAGGCGAGGCTCGGATAGGAGGGGAACCCGCTCCCCGAAGAAATGGAGGGAGCCGCGGTGAGAAGCCCCATCCGGTGGTTCTGAAGAAAATCCTGAGACACGTTCACCACAGGCCCAAAAGCTTGGGAGTCCGCTAAAACCTGCAGCTGGGACAGAGATGGCGAGTTTTGGGAAAGGTGTGGGAAGCCATCTGGCTGAAAGAGCAGCTGCGGCGTGGAGGAGGTCGAGGAGGATGAGGAGGAGGAGGAGGAAGAGGAAGAGCCTGGCCTCTGGATGACCGACACTGGAGATAAGTGGGAGGTCTGGACTTGAGAATGGAGAGAGGAAGATCGGCGAGGAGCGGATTTGGTCTTGTTGGCCTCCTTCACATCGTTGTCGTGAGCACTATGAAAAGGAAAGGCAAAAATAAAAAGTTTCAACGACACACCAGTCCTCAAATGTTTAGATGGTCGCACGTAAACTTGAACTACCGGTACACGTTATATGTGCATCTCATGTTAATGTACACCAACCATAGCAACCGCTTTATAGCCCATCAGCCCAAACTACACCGACGTAAAGGTCGTCGACCCCCAGTTACCAGGCACACATTCCAGCCTCGCTCTCTGGTCGGGCCTTCGGCCTCGGCTTGTTTGTGTGTTTGTAGCAGCCCTTACAGCAGCATGAGCTCGATGCACTGTGTGAGGTGGTCCCACGTGTAGCCCGTTAGGAGATGCAGCGCAGTCGTCCAGCTTGGAGAAATCTGGAGGCAAATGCGAGACGCCGCCACGCACGCGGAAGCTACCTGGGACGGTCGGAAACTCAGGAAGGCGTGGTCTGGAAGACGAGACGAGAGAATGAGTTTGACATCAACATCCCTGTTAAAATCCAAGCGTTTCTTCCTCTTTGCCCACCTTGCAGGGAGACTTCCAGAAAGTAGTGCGTGTATTTGTCCATGAACGCCTTGGTCTTAGAGAGGGACGAGACAGGCCAGCCGTTGTAAAGGTCGCCCTCCTGCACAGAGGCGTGTAGGTAGTAGTCGATGAAGTGGGCGGGCGTAGGCATGCACAGGTTCCAGCCGAAGGTCTCCAGCAACAGAAGCTCCATTTTGATCAGATCCTTCTTGTTGAGAACCAAGTTCAGGCTGCACATGAAGCCCAGCGAGTTCAGCTGCTCCAGTTTGGGAACCCTGTCCTCCTTCTCTTCAAATTTACCTGAAATGAAACGAGTCATGAAAGCTCATCGTTGCACCTCCGAAACAGAATGTCAGGAACACACTGTAGACTTATTGACTGATCACGACCCCCGATCAACGTTAAATGATTAATTGATGTTGAAACGACCACATGCTGACAGGTTGCTTATTCCACAAAGTAGCAATTCAGCTTATAAATATATATAAATATAATTAATACATGAGTTTTAACACAAATATTGTGTCGTTTTGATTAAATGGAGTGGGGGGGGGGGGGGGGGGGGTGACAACCTTCATAAGAAATTTAACAAACTACAAAGCCACTTGAACTGCACTGCTTAACATTCCGGTGTTACAAACCATTTATTACATGTTATATACCGTCTGTAAATGCAAATGGAGGTGGTTCCAGTTTTTACTGAAAAGCATTGAGCAGGATATTTAACAGATGAAAGGCAAGCTAACATCCCAACGATGACACCGACCTGGCAAAGCACCACGCAGTGACAACAGCAGAGCTACGTCCCCCCCCCAAGTTTGTTTCAAACAAATGAAGGCCGCCCGTAGAGCTCCTGTGGCTGCCCTTCATGTCTTAATACCCATGTTTATGTGTTTCCCAACATAAAGTGATGTTGTTATAGACCCTAAAGCGAGACAGGGGAGAGGAAGAGAGAAAAGAGAATGCCTAGGGAGGGAGGCATGAGGGAGGATATAGGTGTGGGGGGGGGGGGTCTCCCGCCCAACCAGCCAAAGGGGTAATTAGCAGAGAGGCAATAATGGCATCCCTCCCCTAGAACAGGAAACACCAGAGCTCATTCCACAGCCCAGTCCACACTCGCCCCATTCGCTCACCCTCACATCCTCTGGATCCGGCCTCTATCTGCTGCTAGACAGCTATGTCCACACTCACGCCGCCATAAAAGGCCATCAGTGTCCCCCAGCCTCCACAAAGGTCCAGCCCGTTTGATCTCGAGGAAGGAACAGCACAAACAAGCAACTGATTGCCCTCTTTGGTTACTCTCCTGGTTTAATCCTGCGGGGTAACGGGCCACGCGAGACACGGGATGCCCAAATAACGAAACAACGCCAGACTCGTTCACTTCAACGAGATGACACAGCAGGGGGGGCGGGGGGGGGGCTCCGGCAAACACAGGTCAGTGGGCCAAAGGAATCACCTTGGTTCAACTTTATCAGCAGCACAATCCGACAACAACAATGGCGTGCTCTGAATTGTGACGGGAAACTGTAGCTATCGGTCATTTAGGTCAGCGGTGAATCAAACTATTGCTTCTCCCTTCATACGATGTGAAGCTGAATCAACTGGCTGCAAGTCACAAACAGGAACTAAAGAAGAGCATCCGACAGTCACAAGAAAGAATAGTTTGTGACACACTCAGAGACGGTTCCAGTTCCACATTTCAATTATTATGTCCATCTCATTTTAAACAAATCAAGCACCAATCAGCATATCAATACTATGAACCCTGTAGGAACACGACAACACCATTGCAGCCCGTTTTACAATGAGTGGGGGCCTGAGAAAGATCATCTTCCACCTGACCCGGGTGTTAAATTAGTCACAAGACCTCCCTCTTTAGTCGGGAGAAACGCTCATCAAGACGAGGGGAGGGGTGGGGGGGGGGGGGGGGGGGGGGACTTCCTTTCCCATACACCGACTACCGGACACCCCCACCCTATAGGTTCTGGTGATGAGAAAGGGTTGTGTACACAAGAAGTAGTTAAAGGTCAGGAGTCAGTGAGGGGTGAGACGAGATGCGGGCGCCCCCTCCAGGTGCGCCGTTTGGCACAGATGTGGAGGTGGGGGGGGGGGGGGGGCAAGGGTTTTAGTGAGGGGGGCTATTCAGAAACCTGACGGCTACATTCTCACACGAGAGAAACCCGTTTCTCTAACTCTTTATCTGCACACATTAAGTAGATCTAGACGATTTCAATCATGGACCAGGTATCCAAATATACTGCTTTGAGTATTTAAATAAAATAAAATAAAACCAGACCAACCACAAACTTCTTGATACCGAGGAATGAAACTTTTGATACAGGTCGCATATTTCTGAGTGTATCAAATATAAAAATGTGCACCCTGAAAAAAAGGAATGATTGTGAGGCGTACACCTTTAAAGCCTCGGATCAACTGTGGCTAGAGCATTTCCCATTAATAGTGCATGCAGACCCTGCATGCTGATGGATTAGGGTAACTCTAAATTCCCCTTTGGTGGGGCTTAACAGTAAGAGATTTGACATTTAAAAATAAATTCAAAACAGGAACATTGCGGAGCGGAACAAAACCGAACCCATCAGCAGGATAACTCGGATGAAAACATGCTTTTGTATTTTCAGCTTTCCATTCATGATTTAACGGTGATCATCTCTTGCCGATGAAGAATCGAGTGAAGCTTTGAGGACCCCCCCCCCTCCCCTCCCCTCCCCCCCACATACCTATTTGTATTTCTGACTGACTTGACGGCCGTAGACGAATTCTCCCTGCTCTTTAAACTCGTTTATTTGCCGGATCCTCTTTCAATAGGAGTGTGAATTAAAATGGTCACAGCTCCATCTCCGTGTTGCCACCCCTGGCCCCAGCAGGTCTCAAAAAGTAGCCCAGACTGACCTTCGACCCCTGATGCTAATGCTTGGGGACCACGGGGAATCCTAGAAACCCAATTATGTGTGTGTGTGTGTGTGTGTGTAGCCGATTGTTATAAACAACACAGAATGGTTACATTTGAACACATTTGTGCGGTTGTTCGTAGGATTGCAACAACGTAACATATTTCTGAAACCCGGCGACAGTAATAGTGAACGAAATCACTGTGAAGGGCAGACGCCATGTTTTATTTAAGCCATCTTCACATCCCTCAAATGATTTCTATAAATTCTAAAGGACCCCACCCGACAACGGTTTCATTGAAACCATTGGCCAAGCTCAGCTCGGGATAAAGGGGAAGCGGGTTTCTCAATCTAGTTTTCCGGGCGCCCTGCTGAATGGTTCAGTTCCAGCACGTCCCATTTTGCAAGCCACCGTCTCTTCCTCCCTTTATGCCCTGTTTAACATCAGCAGCCACAACCTGCCTTTGAAGTACCACTCCACTCGTTCTTCAACCCCCTCGGGATGGGGGGGGGGCTGCGTTTTTACTGGCTGCTCTGTCCCAGGACTAGCTGACTCTGCCTGCCCGCCCCCCCCCCCCAACAAGGTGAGGGAGCGGGGAGGCAACAGAGCCAGCAACGCCGGGTAAAATGGCACCATCAGAACCTCGTTAATGAAATGCTTCTGTGGAAAGTAGAGCGACGACATTTTAGTGGGAATTCTGTCACGACAATGACGTGAATTTTAATTAGACCATCACAAAGAAGTCCATAGGTTGGAAGTTGGGTTGCCACAGCGACGCTCTCTTCATTTAGCAAAAAAACATGCTAACATGCATCAACACGGCTGCACAAATGTGAACCTCCGCCGAGTCTCTGCTCCCCTCCCCCCCCTCCCCGGCTGCCCTGCTTCTGCTCGCTGGGCTTTTGTTTGAGGCCTGACACGGGGAGCATATGGCAGGTGCCCCTCAGCACACAGATCCACCCCACACCCCGGCTGCAGGGCCTTTTAAGTCCCCCGTGTGGTCTGTACGACTTTGCTTAGAGCGCGTCTCACACGACGCTCATTTTCGTTTGGAAACTGAATCAGACTCCCTGAACAAAACAAGGAAACGCAAACGGCAACAAAAACAGATCCTAAAACCATCCAATGACCATAATTAAGCGTCACGCACACAACTCAAAAGGCATACATACACACATTCAATCCAAGCGTCAACCATTGCAACCACAAAAATGCGTTTACCATTTTATTCTGGCTAATGGCTATAGCTATAGATGCACAATGGTGGTGGAATTAAGGCCGTCATACCAGGAAAAATAAAATCTATACTTCAACCACAACAAACACACACCGCAATAATGTGCACCATTAGGGTAATCTAATTGTCGATTTTTATAAGTATTGAGCACTTTAAATACTTTAGAATGAAGATTTCAGGTTTGCTTTTTTACATATAAAAAAATTATATTTTTATCAAACATAATAGAAACTTACATTTGGGGACAATAACAGGATATTACTTGTAATTACACAGACAAAGTCTTCACTGGAATCCACATCATGTGACCCAGGCTTCGGGTTTCGTCGAATAATTGGATTTAATGGAACTAACCAGATCTAAGTGTCCAACAGTCAATTTAACTCAATCGCTGTAGATTTAAAAACTGCCCGTAATCTCACTCCTGCAAATTAAGAAGAGGTCAACCATGAACAAACACAAGGGCACACAGCCCTAGACACAATAGAGCAACAGGATTAAGCAGCGACTGTTGGACGGGACAGAAAGGGGCGTGATTAACTGAAGTATAATAAATAAAAGATGCGTGTCTATTAGAGACAAACAGGGGAACCTGGAGAAGCGGTTCGGTTACTAAGCAGATTCCGAAACAACTCATAATGGAAAAAAAACAAACATTACACGACTTTGAAACAGTCTTTCAAGCCGTCATCAATCATGGCAGCGACTCCCTGGAGTCCAAGAGGAGTCAGAGGAGAGGGAAAAGCGAAGAGAGCTTCCTAGCCGGAAACCACAAAGACTGGATAAAAGAACAAATGAAGGAATAGTCGCGCCTTTATCCGGGTTTAATTCAGAATATTTATATCACTCCAAGAGCACTCTGCAAACTATTCCTGGACTCTCATGAGATTCCTTCAAAACAAAATATCTTTTGAGTCTCGTATTCAAATTCATCCCACCGGCGAGACATCTCTGACTGCAAAGATGGCACAGGTGCATGACTACACACACACACACACACATTCACACAAGCGCTGCCCTCCCATGTGAATGGGCCCGGTTCCAGACTTTCTACTTTGACAGCATCATTAGTCTAATTACCCATAATGCCAAGGGCTGCAATAATGTACAGAAAACCTCACCGTGTTAATCACCAGACAGACACCAGTAACAAAACCCACATCCTGCACAACACACACACACGTTTTATACATCACAGCAGAGACGCATGTTGGCTGCTAATTAAAATAAATCACAACTCAGCAACATCTGCAGAAATACCAACAGCTTGAGAAGAACAAGAATTACGAGCAAAAAAATGAGATCAACTGGTCAATGCAGGGAAGAAAAGATCATTTATAGGCAAGATCAATTCACTTTTCTCTGTTGTTGTTGCAAGGCAGCTATAAAGTATGTATTCAATTAACAGCAAGAGAACTCAATATTCTACAGACCTTGAAGGTCACAAGGTCATGACCTTGAAGGTCACATATTCGACCCTTTTCCCACAAGTTAACGCTGTTCCCAGACACTTCTGTATATCTGTGACAGTCTGTGCTCAAAATAGCAGACGGATGCTGCAGGACAGCGTCCGTCTTTTCTGTCTCAAACGGCTCCGTCAGAAACGCCTCTGAAAACGAAAACAGCTGCACGCTACCATGGTAACCGGTGACGTGACCTTTTTTTAGCACACACTAAAACATTTTTTCCACTTTTTGCCGGAACATTTAGACCAAAAAGAAACTTTCTCCACTCCGTTCTTCTTCGACTCGTGCACGAGCCACAGGTAGAGCGGAGCAGACACGGGGAGAGCGCACACATCTTGTGAACGCCCCCCCCCCCCCCCCCCCAATTGTGACATCACAAACACAAAGAGTCTTGTACTTGATTACAGAACTACGCAAACTATGCAGGATTGACCGGATGGTTTAATTTTGCAGACCTAAATATGAGTGTAGCAACACGGAGAAAAGTGATTTTTTCTTTTTCATAATGTGTCCCCTTTAATAAAGATCGTCTCTGTAATAAATTTAAGAAACAAAATCACATCAAACAGAGCTTTGAGGAGATAAATAATAAATAAATGTTCCCGTCAAGTAAATGAAGGTAGAGTTAGATAAACGTCTGGATGAAGATAATGTACTTACTCGCTAGGAGCAGACAGGAGAGGGCAATAACATAAAGCTGTTTCACCGCGACGTCGTAGTGGTCCATGAACAGGTCCAGCAGGTAGACGGCGAGGTGGCGTGCCGTCGGACAGAGCTGGTAGCGATTACTCAGGATGGCCAACAAGTCTGCAAAGTAGCGGCGCATGCCAATCTGTGGAGAGTGGGCCCGGTAGACCGGCAGCTTCAGCTCCTGAGGAGGAGAGACAGAAGAGGGGTGAGGTGGGGGGGGGGGGGGGGGGGGTAAAGAATATGCAGAAAAAGAGCATTTCTCTTTCTGACTGGGGTCATTTTCTAAAATACACCAACCAGGACGAAAATTAAATACAGCGTCAGAAATCATCGATGCTTCAGTCTAATTTGAGTTTCATTTAATTCACCGTCAGTGTAGAGAACAGGAGCAAATATGGGTCATTGCTGGGGTATGTGGGGGTTAATGGTGGGGGGGGGGCAGGAGTAGCTAGGATTAGGTTTCACCATTAGCAAATCTCCTATTCATGTACAATTAGCTGCATGTGTTTCAAAGTGGCAGGAAGATACTCGGGGGGGGCGGGGCGGGGGGGGGGCATTAGCATTGAATGAGCCTTGGGTATCTTTCCAACCAGCTACAGAACATTTTACATGGCATCATCTAACGTTCTCCATGAATCGGCATCAAAAAGCCGTTTTTGGTAGTTTAATCTCCTTAATCCAGACCTCGAGGTCGTTACATCAGCATCTTAACGCAGCGTCGCTGCCTTTGACCCGTCTCAGCTCCACTAAAAGAATAAAGATGATTCCTAAAACCCGATAACCAGCCCTCCCAAACGCCGCCTCTGGTCCATCTGTCTGTCTGGGGGGTACAAGAGCAGCAGGATAATGGGGGGGGGGGGGCTTCTGGAGTCTGGGGGGGCCCTGGGTGGGCTGTGTGGGGTGGAGAGGTGCCTTTGTGGGGGACCAGCACCATAATTAAGGATTCCACAGCTGCCTCTGCCTGATTTGCATGTCTGATAATTTGCCACATGCGATACAGCACAGCTCTCTCTCACATCAGGGCACTGCCACTGTAACAAAAGTCATTAAGCCTGCGGGGGGGGGGGGGGGCACCATGCAGGAAATGTTAACGCTTCTGACGATGCTTCCACCATTCTTCCCCTTAACAATTCTTAGCGTGCTTTCAGCACATGCACAGACATCTTGTTCAGTCAAACATTGATCGTAACACGGTAAGGAGTTTGATTACGTTTGCTAAGATGTAAAGAAATCATCTCTTTAGATCATTCGAAAAGGGAAACACTTGGGATGCAGAGACAATTATTCCATTTTCAAGTTATCCGATGACGGTTCTTGATATTAAATGGTTTTGTAACGTGTTCTTTACGTGCAATTTTTTGGTTTTTTTTATAAATATCCATCACATTCTCAGCATTTTGTGGAGTTGCAACATTTAAATTATTAGTCAATTAAACGAAAATAAATGTGTTGCAATCTTTATATCAAATAAATCAGTGAATGAGAATAAATCCTTTCAGGAAATAGAATACAGCAAATGAGCACCAGCTGCCCATGTGCTGATGATATTTTAGACCTTTCATATGTTCACCTCTCAATATTAGAGGCTGACATATTTATTATTTCCATCTTTATTCTGACCCATGGCAGAGAAGAGTGTTTGTCACATTCCTTTACTTTACATTTTAAATCGCACCCTGCGTGTAATTTTGACGACACGGGACCTCAAACGGGGCTCGTCTATAGACAGAAATGTTTTTTATTCCTTGTGCCAGCTATTTGCTGTTTAAATAAAACAAGGTAAAACAATAAGAATGACAGAATCATGCTTTTCTTAACAAGTGACAACATCTATAGGAAGAGCTGTTCTCAGAGGTCAGCGAGCAGCAGCCCGGCTATCGGTACTAAACGAACAATCCGTTTAAGCTCACCTATGTTATCTCATATTCTGGAACTGCAGTAGTTACAGTAAGGCTCTGTGCATCACACTCAGAAATACTCATCATGCAATCAAACCTCTTTCATCTCCGTATGAGAGAAAACAGCGTTGTTTAGTTTCCAGCTCTGCCAGACGGGAAACTCCGAGTCAGACATTGTGCATCAAGAGGGAACCTTTAAATGGCTCATTGTAAGGACTCCAAAACACGCGAGTCACAATCCAGCGCGTACATGTACACAATCTCTGGTTTGTCGAATCACAAACATAAACCGAGCTCTTTGTTCGCCTCCCTCAGAACGAAGAATCCGAAACATCCGTCCAGTCTCCGCTAGAAGCGACGCCGGCGGAAATACGATCACACGTCAAGGTTTATTGATACATTTGAATGATTCTATATAGATCGTGTTAAAATAGACAAAAGAAGGTAGTACAAAAAGCACTCTTTCCTTCTCAACTTTCAGAGCACTGCTGTGAAACATCACCACAGGTGTGCAGGTTAAAATCTCATCGTGAAACCGCTGGAAGAATATTTTTTGTAATTGATTAAAACCGATAAAATGAAGAAGAAAAGATCGACTCATTTGGGTTCTTCGCTGAAGATGTTCCGGCCCGGCCCAGACTCACCTTGATGCGGAGGGACTGGTGGATGTCTGCTGCCAGCTGTCCTTTCCACCATTGCAACTCCCTCTCCATCTTTCCCATCCAGAGGAAACTTCCAGAATCACCTTTTTTTTTTTTTTTTACCTGCAGGGGACAGATGTGTCCAAAGTTCAAGGAGTCGTCCCATCCCAAGTTACTCGTTCTAGAAATGTCCTCATTCAAAAGATTATTAGTTTTAATAGAGACGATTACTTCTGTAGTGGCAAATCGAGCAGTGATGGGATATACAATTAAGATTTAGGACACTATCAGCAGAGGTCGGTCTCTCTCTCTCTCTCTCTCTCTCTCTCTCCCCACGCAGGCCATTTTCCCTGCTCGGGAATTTAAATGGCCGAGTTAAATGCCCACTCGGCCACGCCGCAGGTCCAACGCGAATCCAACCGGCCCTTCGCTAATGCCGCTGATGTCGGAGATTATCGATTACTAACCCACTCGCGCGTTCCCAGATGATCAATCCCGAAGGACGCGCACGGCGCGGAGCGACGAGGCTACGCGCGTTAGCGTCAACTCACCGTGAAACACACGAAACAACAACAAAAACGCACAATGGCTACGAAACAAAGTGCCGGGACGGAACCGCGGCGCGTTTTTTCCCCGCCGCGGGGGGGGGGGGGGCAGGAGGAACTTTTCACCGACCTCCGTCGCGCTCAGCAGCCGGACAGCGGAGCCCCCCTTTGTCTCAGTCCGACATCCTGAACTCTTCTTCGGCTCAACTTTCAGCTCGACCGCTTTGATTACGCCGGTGGGGGGGGTGGGGGGGGTGACCCTCACATCCGACGTGGAATGAATAAAACACCGGCCACCGCCAAATCCCCGCAACAGGCGTCCGGTCGAACCCCCCGCCGCAACAACCGTTCACTGCCGGCCGGTAAATCCCGTTTTCTCCGCAGCGGATCCGGTGTAACAAAAGTAACCTCGACGGGCTGCACCAGCTGCTGCTGTAGCGGCGCGAGGCTCGTGCGTTCTACGTCACGAGCGCGCTTTGGGCTTGGGAGTGGTAGTTCTTTTGGCATCGCTCGAACTACAAACACAACAACGAAAAAAAACGTGTACTCGAGACACAACGACTGGGTTTCTTTCTGATGTTATTTATTTTGGACCGGATATGAAATGAGCACATTAAGAGGAGCTAACAAGAATAATTGGAATAAATGAACACAAATAAAATGAAGCCATGTCGTTCAATTAATATTCATCCATTTCATTCGCCATAATTAATGGATACTAAAATTGTCAGTATTTTTAATGTGGGCTCCTTCTATCAAGAATATACATGTTTTATTTTAATTCATTGAGGGGTTATGCTTTCATTGTTCCGATTAGCACACCGTAAATGTGATTTCAAAACAAAAAAGGCTGTTTTTAAATGCCTCTGTCCATATCGTGTGATATGTCAACAAGCTAGTGTGGAAGCAGATCATGGTATAATATGTGATTTATATAAGTGTGATGACATCACTGTTATATAAACAGGACAATATAACATATATAACGTACATGGATATCTATCCAGGTTCTGTCTGCTCTCTCTATCCTTCTTCACACTTTTCACTGTGTAAAATTCAACAAAATGAAAATTGTGACATTAAACTATTTCTCATTATCAGAATACTTTATTATTGCTGCAATATTAATATTTATGCATAACCAAGAAGGCAATTCTTTAATCTGGCGGCATCCACTTTAGGAATAAAGCAATGCATGCAAATATCATGTTAGCCATGATCAATTGCGACAATTCACATTGTTAATTTAGCATTATATTTTTAAAAACTTTAGATGTAGGAATTATAGTGAGCAGAAAAATAAAATTTTCAACTGAGAGACCATTTCTTGATTTTACTGAATGTAAAGACATCAAAGTGCACACACACTGCATCATTTTGTGTAATAAGGACATAATAATTTTGTCAGATTAATATAGGAGTATTGATTTCATTTGACAAACACATTTTAAATCGTCTTTCTGTAAGGTTACTGCATCATAAAAGAGGGCTTTTTATCCTCTTACTAAATGTGCTAACTTTTCAGCTCCAATAGCATAAGATAAAAATAAAACAATTCTGTTTTTAAGAAATGTACAAGAATTTTGTTACGAATAATTATGCTGGACACAGCAACCAAAAACACATCAGAGATCATTTCAGTGTGAAACCAGATGACATGATTTTGACTTTGTCGAGCACACTTTTCTGTCCTCGTGCGCCCCCTGGTGTCCAACTTAGAAAACAACCAAAGCACACTGAGGCCTACAACTGAGGGGGCTGTAACTCAGACGACAAATTATTTTTACAACATTTTGTGATTAAAATTAAGACATCAGTTGCTGCAGCGTTAACTGCCATCCTGAGCATTAGCGTTTCCGTCAGCATCATCGAGGAAGGTCTGGTCAGCATAGATAAGAAAGCCAGTGAAGGTGCTGTCTGTCCAGAAAGGGTCAAAGAAGAGTCCGTTCTGCTCGGAGTAGAAGATCTGCAGCCACACCTGGTCTGACGGCTGCAGGTGGAGAACAGTGGAACCGGATGACACGTCATGGTTCCCCGTATTCGCATCAAATGTCTTGATTTTGTACTGCCCATTGTGGACCAGCCCGATGGCCAAGTGCTTGTTTGCCAGAGTGATGTCATATGTGAAATAGTAGATCCCGGGAATGGCACAGACGAACTTGCCATTGCTAGTGTTGTAATGACCCCCGTCATTCAGCAGGATTCTGTTGAAGCGGATGGGCAGTCGTACTTCAGGGTAGCTCTTAGTCACCGCCACAGAGAAGGCTGAGCGGGCTGTCTTTCCACAATTGCAGCCCCCGGGAGCTCCTTGCTCGCCCCCGTCACCTGTCTCTCCTTTCCCCCCTTGTTTTCCTACTACCCCTGGTACTCCTCGTAGCCCTCTCAGTCCTCGAGGTCCAGCCTTGCCTATGACACCTTCCCGGCCTTTCACACCCGGCTTGCCTTGATTCCCAGACCTCCCTGGATCACCTGAGGAAAATGTGACAGACATGTTTTATAGATGGCGAGTCGGATGCACGTTGATTCGTGCTCCAGCTGATCAGCCTGAGGGATCATCTTAGTCGTCTTTTCATGGAAAGCTACGAGATTTTTTAGAAAAATCTAAATATCCGAGGATGCTTTTACTTGTCATAGATCATTTATTTATTTGTAAGAATGTGTAGTTTGTGAGCTATGCACGGACAAAATGATCATCCAAATCCATAGGGTAAAAAAAAGGCTCTTTCAAATATGCAATTATAAATTAAGCTATAGATCTCCAATACCAGAGATGCAAAAAGCCTTGAAAGACAAATACAATGAAATTATTTGCAAGAAGGACTCTGAAAATCAATAATAGGTATGTAGTTTAACCAGGTTTTACAGCTGAGGTATTTGAAGCAGCTTTCTGACTCATATCAATCACAAATGATCAAATATGTATGAAGATCATTACACAATGTTAGTCAATATTTGTGTTAAGACGTCCTGAGGTCTCCAAAATCCTACACTGACACAAGAGAGACAGTCAACATCTACCTCCGTCTCCCTTTCCTCCCTTCGCTCCATCCTTTCCATCTGGGCCATCCTTCCCTGGGGGCCCCATCGGGCCCATGGCCCCCGGTGACCCAGGAGGTCCGGGGCCCCCCGCAGGCCCCGCTGGGCCCGGCAGACTGCAGACAAGCTGTGAGGGGTGGATGGTGACGTTGCGAGCTCTCTTGGGCAAGGCATATGTTGACTGAGAGAGGACAACTGACAGCGAGCAGAGCATCGAGCATATCCGGAGCATGACGGTCCCTTCGGAGTCACCAGGAGACGAGGGAGAGCAACCGAATACGCTTATTTTAAGTTGATGAGTTCTTCTGTCACACAGCACAAAATAGACATTAAAAAAATGGCAAGACTGAAATGGAGAGAGACTACAGAAACAATCCAATAACAAAAACTACTCTAAATGCCAGTTTAATGTGATTCAATGCACAAGAAGAAATGGCTGAAATCAAATCCCTCATAGCCTATTACAACGGACCAGTGCAGCAGATAGTTCAAAAGAAGACAAAGAAAAACACAACCCACCGGTTGAGATGAAGCCCAATGCTAATAGATGAGCGTGATCCAAGTCCTTTATCTGCATCAAAGCGCACAAACTCTCCTACATGGGTTTCCAGTGATCGAGTCCTGCACTGTGCAGCCCAGCGGATCGGTGCACAACATCCGCCCCGCACGCACTGCCAAAAACAAATACTTTCACCATGAAGTCACTACACTCAAGTCAGTCAGGCCAAGCACAGCTGATCTGGTCGGCCATCATATCTTCACACAGTCAATGTGTTTCAGACAGGATGTTGTCACAGAGGTGCTCACGTACCGAAGAACAATCATGATCCAATTCAACGTTTTATGTATCCTCGACAACAGCACAACAACGTGGTGTGCATCTGTTAGTCCCTGTGGAGCAGAACCATCGAGCTGGTGGGGGGGGGGGGGGGGGGGGGGCAGTGCCTCATGTTTAGAATTCCAAGGAATGGTGCTTGGAGGCTCTGTAACCAACGATACGGTGACATCCTGCATAGATCAAAGAGTATAAATGGGAAGATTTGAATGGCAGAAGTCAATCGCTGTGCACGGCCTCCTCTGCCACTGTGAATTCTTCAGCACCCAAATGCTAATAACTTAATAATGTAGATTATATTGTGTCAAACATCCAAGTGTCATGATGTTAATAACCTGTTGAAGTCTATTACTTCAATATGCTCTACCTAAAAAAAAGCTATTCCCACTCAATGCTCGTGTGCCTGAAGTAAGTGGAGTGGCTTTAGTCGACATTTAAGCATTTTAAACCACCCGGAGTTCAGTTTCTTAACTTTAAGACCAACTGCTATTTAGTATTCAGCTGCTCTATCGGCAAAACGTGACCAAACTTGACCGCTAAATATTGCAGCTACAATTCTTCGGCTATTAATGATGCCATTAAAGTCAAGCGTACACAGAGCACCGGTTCACTGGAGCCGAGATGCAAATCATTCATTAATTATGATCATTAATAGTAAACATTTAAATCAAGTTCATTGCTCCTGTAAAAAAAAAAAAAAGAAATATTTAATGCCACAAGGTGTTGAAACATAAACTACAGCATATTTAATGGAAAAAAAAGTCTGCATTAATCCCACCAAACTCGTTTACTGTACATCTTTTATACTTCCGAGTGCAAGCAACAAATACACAACTTTTATTGCCCTAGGCTAGGCTATTAACGTGGCATGAAAAACAGAGCATGCAAAATTGTAATCAACAAAATACTGTACATTTCCTGTGAAGACGGTGAACCAAGCAGAAAACTCCTCATTTATGTTTATATGTTTATTATAAAAGCTTTGTTGAGACATTTTGCTCCATTTAGCAACAGTTCTGGAGGAGTATGGAATATTTGGGAATAATTCACGGCAGTCTGCAAACAGGTCACTGTCCCAGGAAGGAAGCCATGGGGTCGTCTGGCCGGGGACGTTTCATGCGGAAGGCCTCCATCTCCTCCTCCGTCGGTGCCTTTACTTCCTGCAAGCTGTTGTATGGCCTCTTCCTCTCCTCCAGCTGCATCAGAGCATCTACCTGCTTCCCATGCTTGTCCTCTGCTTCCAGAGCCTGAAAAGAGGAAACAGTTAAGAAGTCAGTCGGCCAAAAAAAAAGTAGAGAATCAACCCAGAAATACAGAGAGATGAAGACAAACAAATACCTTCTTCAGTTTCTCCTTCTTTTCTTCATTGTCTGAATCACCACTGGTCCTTCTGCTCTTCTTTTTCTTCTTCTTCTCTTTTGATATTTTATCCCGATGCATCTGGAAGATCAAACACAATAATTCAATGACAACACAATTGAATGTGCATTTTTCCCTGCCAACAAAAATCCCTACATCACCCCCCCGTGGCCATTTCCCTCAGCCGCACTTACTTCCAACAGAGTCTTCACTGGTTCGTCCTCCTGAGCCTCGATCAGCCCTTCTTCAAAGGGGACACACTCCAAGTTGTTCTTCGTGTTGCACAGAAAACAATCCGTGTTACGTTAGTACAGCAGTGGATGGCAGCGTGCTCTTTCATCACTGATGATGCATCTACTTACGACCACGACGCCCGTCTCTCCTGTGCAGTAACTCTGCTTGACCATGGAGTGACAACACTTGTATCCCCAGGAACCGTCTTTCCAGAAGGAGCCCCAGATGCACTACAGAAAAACGACCGTTTTAAGAACACAAACAATTCGATTCAATTAAAAAAAAAATAAAGATTCCTCTGTGCCATGGAGCGCTCACAGTGTGGTTGTTGGTGAGCACGTCCTCCTCATACTTGGAGCGAGCCACAGCCTTCTCCAGCCCCTTCAGTACAGCACCGTGACGGGAGTACTCCATGTAGTCCTCCGTCTGGGCCAGCAGCAGTTCCCGTGGCGGGGCATCCAGGTGCTCTTCACCGCCGTACTGGTTATTGCATGCAAAAGAGCATATCGTCAGCGATGCCTTCGTCCAGTTTGAATATTTAAGCCTCTATAGACTGAGATTTTGGGCAGCAAGGAACAATTTGAAACCTGAACTTTTGCCAACATTGATATTATACATTCTGACATGGTAGACTTGATTTACTTTCATTATTTTACGCAGTATGATATGCAATTAACAGCCTGCTCCAAAAAAAAAGGAGGCCAATAGTTTACCCTTTCTAAGATGCCGTCCCTCTGTTTCTCCTTGAAGTCCTCCTTCTTGACCTTGAAGGATTTGTGGAGCAGCTCCAGCTTAGTGGGATCGGCCTGGAGATGCACCTCAGAGCCTCTTTCATAGGCCTCCCAGGCAAACACTACGACAGCAAGAGGTATTATTCATGCTAAGGTGCAACAGAAAGATACGCCAAGTTCCTGCTTAGGTGTTACAGTGTGTTTCCTGCTCGTGTCTGTCATGAGAAATGTCCTTTTTGATCAGTCTTTTTGTGCCGATGTGACTAAAGCAAGCAAATCGAAGTGAAAATGTTGAAATCAAGAAGTTTTTCCAAATATCTCGGTTAGATTGATCCTCTATGAATTATGTCAAAGACAACTCGCCTTGGTTAAAAGAGAGGTTCTGGCTGCTGCTGTGTAAATGCTGCATCAAAGCTGTGCTTGAGTTCAATCACAGAGGGTCTGATACTCTCACCTCACCGATGTACCGATAACGTAAGTAGAGAAAGACGCCCACAGTGGGCAGAAAAACAAATGGCGGACTTACGCTGCGTTTGAGCCATGGTGATCGTGGCCCCAGAATAGCGAGCAAAATTATCTCCAGCGTAGCCCACCCTGTCCGGGAAAAAAAGATTCCAATGAAAATTCCATCGAGAATGTTCCAGGAATCAGGAGGAACAGTAACTCACTCGTCAGGGTTCATGCCGGTGTTGGAGTACGGGTTCTCTCTCATGGCTCGAGTCTTCGGGTCGTAGTATGCAGAGTTTGGATCCAAATTCCTCAAGTACTGCAAGAAAGACATGCAAGACGTTCCCGTAACTGGTCGCCTTGCGTTTGTTAACAGCAGCTCATATCTCAGGAAAATAAACTGCTTTATTGTTGGACACTTGGAAATCATTTTCCACCATAAATAAATGAGCATTATCACAGTTCAAGAGTAAAAACGCAGCTCAAACCACTCTTACTTTAGCTGTATCTTCTCGGATACGCAGATTCCTGACAGTGATTCGTCTTTTGGAGTCAAAGTTCTGACCAGGCATGTCAATGTCGTCTGCATATTTATCTTCATCTTCATCCTCACTGTCATGTTCCCGCTCCTGCAGGACAGATATACAAGACAAAACATGCATGATGTTCCGGACAAAAGACTGCAGCTTTATCGGCGCTACATTTATCATTAGGAACTTGACTCTCACCGTTTGGTCCAGTTTCCCAGAGGCCAACTCGTCCTGAAGTTTCTGTGCCTTCAGCGTCCTTTTGGCCTGAGATGCAGAAACAAGCACAAAACCAGAACCAGAATAACACGTTTAAAATGGTTGTAGGCTTTACTAAACCAGAAAAAAGGTACAAAACTTAACCACCATAAGCTTCACATTCAACTTTCATTACATTTGGTGTGATCAGGCTTCTTCATTTGGGTTTTTGGGTGTCCCATATGAAAACTCCAGCTAAACAAAAAACTCCTCCATGTGAAGTGGCCGTAAAGAGCTCGTTTCAATGAGGCTCGTTCAATGAGGCTCGTTCAATGAGGCATTTGGTCATAAGATGAGATAAATAGCACACTAAACAATTCTTTCTTAAAACTAGAAAATATTTCTTAACCATGAAAACAAACCTTTAGCGATTGGATTCACATTGATATCATGCTCCGATGTGGAATTGACTCACCTATAAGACGACGCTTGTTAGAAATCTCTCTCTAATATTACATACACAATAGGCCAAAACCCAAGTGTACCCCCATTTCTTTTAAATGGCGATAATATCCGCAATCGAGAGCCGATCCGGATTAAATTCTGTGGTAAAATAGAAGCCCCCTCCCGACATGATTGTGTCAAATTCCATAAACATCGGTCAATAATCAACAGAGATATTGAGGCTCTCTTCTGGATAATCTGGATAATCTGTTCCTGTTATTAAACCCAACATTTATGAATATGCAAAGGACCGGGTGAGGTGGAGAACGTTGATTTGTTGTGGTGACCCCTCACGGGACAAGCCGACAGTACAGTAGTAGTAGTTGCCGACAGACAGACAGACAGACAGACCTAACCTCCTTGGCGGAGGTAAAACAGCTGAATTCACATTTGCACTGCTTACCAGATCCACTTTGGCGTATTCCTCCACGATGCGCTGATGTTCCTCGGGGTCATACCCGTTCCAGCGGTCACGCTTCCCATCATAGTCCAGGTCCAGCTGTACCTGACTGTGTTCATCTGGAGCTAAGCTCATGCCTGTGTACTTCGCCCCAACCTTCCTGGGCCGCTGAAGACAGACGTGAACACGCAGATTTACAGATATTACATTGTGTACTGGACAAACAGGAAAGTGAAAAAAATGATTTAGAGTTAATTGCTACTGAAAGATCAAAGACCAAATCAATGTCACCTCCAAGCAGTCCTTCTTCTTGTGCGTTAGGGCGCCGCAGTTTTCGCATGCTCCCTTACGGAATTTAGTGGAGGCAGAATTCTGTTTGGAAATATTGAAATGTTATTTATTTTAACGTGACAGTGAACACTCGTGTATTTGATCTGCAAAAGATCCAACTGTACTTAATTGATAAGCATCAATGTCGATAATACTGATATTAAAACATCCCGAACAGTGCAAGGCCAAAGATAAGGAAGAACTAACTGGACTCATCATGATATAAAAAAAGATGTTAAAGCCTCATAATCAGAGCTGAGGACCCCCCCCCCCCCCCCCCCCCCCCGATCACTTTCAACTACCCCACACTCTGGTTATTGGTTTTCAATAGTTGCACGATTCTTCAGACTTAAATCTTTGCAGCGATTGGCCTCACCTCTTGCACTCCTCTCTTGTACCACTCGCCAATAGACGTGTACTGCTCCTCATATTCATCCTGTGGCCTCTGATGCTTCAGCGTGGGCCTTTTGGACGGGTCGATGTACCACGGCACTGACGAAATATACTGCGGTATGTGAGGGTTTATGTCTCTGGAAAAGAAAAGAGGTACCGGTACCAAAGGTGGGATGAAACCGGAGCACCCGGAATAAAAACCCATTCAGACACAGAGAGAATGTGAAAGGCCGTGTTGATAATGCTGGGATTTGAACCCATGATCTTCTTGCTGTGAAGCAACAGCACCTGCCACCGTGCTGCCCTTTAACAAATATGAAGGACCCATTCTCCCTTCAGAAGTAAACTTACTTCCCCTCCTCATCCACCTCAGCAGGAGCGTTTCCCAGCTTCCTCTGCTCCTCCAGCTCCTTCTTCTTCCTCCAGTCCTCCCTCGTCATCTTCTTGGGTTCATCCAAGCCCACGATCCCCTCCGTGGCAGTGGTAGCCTGCTCGGCCATGGTTGATTCTGCAACCATAAATACATTGAATCTCGTTTTCGGTACAGCCGAGTAACAAAGTGATGTAAAAGTATAAATAGATGTATTCCTATTGTAAAAATACTTCTTAATTAGTCGTTATAACTCACAGACGAGCGCATTTTGTGAAAAGTATAGAAAGTAAGACTGAAGCTATCGTCGCTGTGGTGTTAGCAAGCTTGTTCACCAACTGATTGGCTTCCAATGAGAATAAACTATTTTTTTATTTTACACTGACCTAATCAATAGTCTATTATCTCGAGTAGGATCGGATAAATAATATAGCTGTTGGTGTTTTGTTCCTAAAACACTTACTTTCGCAGTTTGTTTATGAGGTTTGTTAGAGTCTCACTATTCTGCGACCATCTGCATTTCACGGCAACGGCATTCTACGTCACATCCGGCGTTCTTTCTCCGTGAAACAGGCTCTTACTGCTGGGAAGAGCGACCTCAAGCGGCGGACAGTTAAAAACACATCGCTGTGTTGTTTTTATTTTTATATCTAACAACTTTATTATTTCTATTTGTGTGACAGCAATTGTATTTATAGACATCAACCAGGTCGATATTGCGTGTATTTTTTGGAGTATACGCCACAATAATGAAATACTTTTTTTTTACATTACGAGATTAAAGTCGTAATATTACGAGTATAACATTGTAAGAACGAGAGTCTGCCGCTGCGCTGCCTTCATCAAAATGAGCAATGTTGAGCATTTTATGGAGCTTTAGTTCAGTAAAGTTGGAAAGATATTCACAGATTCGGACTTCCGGCATTAGTGTGGCCTGAATACCTAATACTCGTAGAATACCGAGTTTACAAATAAGGGGGAAAAAATCCTATTTAACCAAAATTCTGACACAATGTAAATTTGATTAATTTTCAAAATCTGGAATTGCTTCTACAGGAGAATAATTATCATGTAGATGCACACAACCCGCTGATCTGGGAAAGAAAGCTGAATAAATAAGTCCTTATCATTACCCGACGACACCTGATCCGGAGCCGTCAAGACTCCTCAGCAACAAAAACACAGACCAGGAAAACATTTTTTAAACAAGTGTTGTAATTAGAAAGACAGCAACAACATCAACAACATAAGATGCCATAATAATAACAGGTCATGTGTAATTTCTCACTTTCTTTTTTTTTTTTACATTGAAAACATTGTAAAAGGCCAAAAAATGTAAACAATGTTGGGAGAATAAACCAAAGAAATGACAGCACCAGACAAACAAACAAATGGTCAGAATTACAACGAGCCGCAGCACCAGAGCGCATCCCCAGCGTCAGTCGGGCCGCCCGGGGATGGAAGGCAACGAGGTACCAAAGTGAGGCGTTGCATCTGAGGAGGTACCGAAACGTCACTTTCATTTGTGTCCTCTGCATGTTTCACGGAGTCGTCCTCATCGCTCGGAAGGATCGAGTGACTTGCCATCGTCCTCCACCCTGCCCCACTCGTCAAAGTCCACGCCCTCCACCTCTCCATCGTCTGCCTCTTCGTCCACATAATCGCCCCAAGTGTCATACACCTCCCCTCCTTCGTTCTCATCTTCGTCGTCGCGTTCCTCCACCAGGTCACTGCTACACAGACGCTCATCTTCCTCGTCTTCCACTATCTCCAGGTCATCCTCGTCCTCGTCTTCATCGTCTTCCACATCTTCCGCATCTTCCGCATCTGCCATATCCTCCACCTCCAATCCACACACCTCGCCGTCCTCCAAATCGCCGTCCTCCTCCACCGTGGAGGAAAACGCACCGCTTTCAGTTCTGTTTCTAAGACACGTCCTGCTGGAGGGGATGAAGCTCGAGGTAGCGGTCTTGGTATTGATGTAGAGACGAGGGGGGGGCCTTTCTTCTGTCGTCCTAGCCTTATCAGCAAAAGTAGCAGAGTCAACGTTTGTGGAGTCTGGGACCAGAGGGACGGCCCCCGTCGCGTTGGGCACATATTCCCGAATCTCTCCGGGCTCCAGGGGGTCGGGGCCACAGGGGTCGTGTTCGCTACAGGACAGCTTGCCGTCCAGCTTGGAGATGAAGAGCATGCCTTCGCGATGCCCTTTGCAGTAAGAGCTGGGACACATCTCGCAGAAAGACGCCGCCTCTTTGCCACAGACGTCGCACTGGTGCCACGGACACTCCCATCGCCCTGGAGGCCAGAACGCCATCATTACCGACTCGTGAAAACATCCTCGTTGTATTTTCATCCAGAAAAAAAAAACGTTCATGAATGTAATAAATCAGTTTTAGATAACGGACTAAGTGCGCTGCGTTTTATTTTATGTTGCAGAACGACACACGCCCGCCGGCACGCATCCGTGGTTAAAGCCCCCCCCCACCCTCCCCCACCTCTACTTGCCTGCAGGCCGCTTCGCCAGGTTGAGACAGTCCGCGTGGTAGACTTTTGGGCAACCCGACTTCTTACAGGAAACTATCTGGCCCCCGTCGCCACAGCTGAAGCACTCGTCCTCCCGCTCCTTGGTTACCTCTTGCTTGGTCTTCTTCTTCATGGGGAGCCTCCTCTTCCCTTCTTTCAGTTTCTCAGACGGCGGTTGGTTCTGAAAGGGGAAGAGAAGCGGGTTAAAGAACAGCTGCCGGACAAGACGCCCCTGGTACCCCGTGAGCGTTGCCCCGGCGCCGTTCCCAATGCCGTTACCTTCGGCCGGACACCCAGGAAGCCGCTGCAGTTGGGTGCGCCGCATTTACAGGCAGTTTTCCCGTTTCCAAGACACTCCAGGTTGTAGTTGAAATTCAGCTCCACACCTAAATGTGCATATCGTGGTGTTAAATCAGTTGCATTCTCATCCCAAACGCTGAAAGGTGGCGGGAGGCCGTCCCCTCACACCTTTTGGGATGTCCTGCAGGGCAAACAGCCCCACCCGCGTGTCCCCGCTCACAGTCCACTTCTGAGTCTCACAGTTCGGCTGGCAGCAGTGATTCATGAAGCGCGCCTGGTTCCCTTTGGGCCCGGCGTCAATGATCCGGTCCTGGAAGAGCCGAAAAAACAACAACAAAACCGTTTTGCATCGTGCACAATGTCCAAATGTGTCCACGGAGCTGCGTCGCCACACAGGGTGCGGCTCAGAATCACCTTGTCCAGTGTCAGCATGTAGAAGTTACAGATGTCGTTCTCCTGGGCGCGTTTGATCCTGGCTCGACACTCCTCTTCATCAATCACCTCTCCCACGTACTCGCTCACGAAGGCTCCCTGAGAGGTCAGCAGAGGACGATTCAATGGCGGGAGCAAACGAGCCCGAGCAGTCACACACACAAACGGGATTCTAAAATACCTTCTTGATGTCCGACACGGCACGCAGCCCCCAGCCGCGGGACAGCGTCCGGTAAATCTCCACGGGCGAGTACTGGCGCTTTGTGAAGGCCTGGTTCTGACACCGCCCCCCCGCTGCACACACCTGAGGGTGGCACTCGTACAACAGCATGCGGTTGATGCACTCAGAGTCGACGCCGCACGGGTTCTCGTCAGATGCCTTGCAGTTACAACGCGGGATCTCCGATAGGTCAGCGGTAATGATCTGCACCTTTCCGATTGGCCTGTTTACCTGGGAGAGAGAAGCAGGGGCAGGATTTCGGGTTTTTTTTTAGCCTGTTGAAATGCCATTTCGACGCACGCGACGCGCAGTACCTTAACATGTTTGTACGGCGGCGGCTTCTTGTCGTTCTTTCGGTCCTCTTGAAGCTGCCTCATCTCCTTTTCCACCTGGAGCTCTTTGAAACGCGTTGCTGCTTCGGTCAGGGCTAGCGGGACAAAGCGTTCTAACATCACGACCACATTGCAACGCAGCAAACAGCTCGTCGGACGCGAAGCACGTACCGTTTTTGTACACCACATCTGCACCTTTTCCCATTTTCTCAATGTTGTGCGTGTCGCCCTCCATGTAGGGGAAGACCCTGGCCTGGTAAGTCCACACGAAATCTTTGGAGCCGAAGAACTGCACGGGGAACTCTCCCACCTCGTGCTTCATCCTGAGGATGTTCTCGGGGACGTCTCGGGTCAGGCAGACCTCTGCAGGCCACCATCTGGAGAACGAGATCGGGTTTAAAGGGCGTAAAATACAGCTGCTGCTCAGAGTCGCACCGTGCAATGGCGAGCTCTCACCTGTAACGACCCCATTTGACCCACAGGATGTCCTTTATGCGAGGCTTCTTCCCGGCTTTGCAGTCGTTGCAGAACCAGCTGCCCTGAGGCATCTCCATGTTCAGGCATTCTCGATGGAAAGCTGCAGGGCAGGCTTCACAGCACAGCAGGCTGCCCCCTGCAAACGGCATCCCGTTGGGGATCGGAGCAGGGTAAATGGGTTTAGCAACGCTCTCGTGAATCAATGCATCATAAATTAAAGTGAAATAAATAATAATAACGCTCATAACTCACACGGTGCTCCCATTAAACAACCCGCCGTGTCGCAATATCTTCAAACCCTGAACCCAAGTTGCTCCAGATTTAAAAGCCACCAAAAGGGGATCCGACTCACCCTCAGAGCAGACGAAGCACCAGCTGACGTTAATGTGTTCGTGGTTCTTGCAGCCCTTGCGGGGAGCGAAGTGGTTCGGACACAGGAAGCTGTTGTTTGCGAGCACCAAGCTGCCTGCCGCCATGCAGCTGTCGTTGGCGTGATAGGC
>NW_027180877.1:0-25000 GCF_040956055.1 Brachionichthys hirsutus | reverse complement strand
CTTCCCTGAAGTGCTGTCGGAGTTCACTGACTTTCCACACGACAAGGAGTACAATGACAACCTGACTTTTTACCTGGTGTTGGCTCTGGCTGTAGTTTCCTTCCTCTTCATCACCTGTTTGGTGGTTATTATATCAGTGAAGATCTACAGGTGGAGACAGTCTCGCATCCTGTATCACTCCGGTCTCCCTGTCATTCCATATTATCCTCCACGTTACTCGGACACTTTGGGGACAGGGACTCTCCCACACGTGTACAATTACGAGGTGTGCAGGACGACTGACTCCAGAAAGAGTGACTGTAAGTTCGGCACAGCTGGTAGTCAGAACGTGCTGATAATGGACCCCAGTTCTACAGGAACGATGCAGCGGATACAGAGTGAAAAGAACATCCTGGATGAAGCAGACTCTCCTCGAGAGGTGAGCTGTTATATATATATATATATATTTTCCATCGTACACAATATATTTACTCGGAGCTTCGGTGTAATTTGCTTTGTTATTTAAATGTCTTACAGGTAGCAGATCCGTTTGTTGTTTTCTTTCAGAACGGACAGCTCTTCTTTATCTGGCTGCTCCACTACACTTTTCTCATAACTTGCTTTAAAAAAAGCATTTTTATTTTTCCGAATATTACTGTTTTCATAATCCTATCGACAAAAAAAATATATTAATAACAATAATAACAACAATAATTTTAATAATTGTTATTATTAATAGTAGTAGTACTATTATGCGTTATGTTGTCGGTTTCTATTGGAAATATATTAAGTATACTATAACAAACAGTCAGTTTAAAATGGAACTTTAATGTTGCAAATAGAAATAGTAATCATCTTGGTTTTGACTTACCTTTTTTTTTTAGATATTTTTCATTATTCAGCTCCATTTATTGTTCACATTTTGGACTCTAAGTGACGCTGTTGAACAAGAATAAAATGTTGGCTCACTCCCTCTGCCTTGCAGAACAGATATTTAGACGTCACATTGAAGTAGGATCCGCGCACTGTTCGGGAGAACACACCACGGAGAGAAAAGGCGTGTTTGATTTGTACCGGCTCGTGTATTTCGTGTTAACAAATAATATCTCGAAGACAGGATATTATTGAATCCAGACGGGAGGATTTTTGTTTCATTTTCCTTGGAATATATCTCTTTCTGACATGGCGTTTCAGCAGTCTCGCTGCAAATGGCTTTCGAATTTTGGAACCCATCTTTCAACGTCTCTTTTCTTTTTTTCTTTTTTTAATATCGTCGCTTGCCAGATCCGCTACTCCATACCAGAGGAGATGAAGAAGGGCTCTCATATCGGTAACGTAGCACAGGATCTTGGTTTGGATCTGAAAAGGCTTCGATCTGGTCGGGCTCGTATCGTGACGGGAGAAAACATCCAGTACGCCGAGCTGAAGACAGACAAAGGGATTCTGGTGGTGAAGGACAGAATAGACCGAGAGCAGCTTTGCGGAGACGTGACGCCGTGCAGCTTCAGCTTCGAAATTATTTTAGAAAACCCCATGGAGCTGCATCACATAACGATAGAAGTGTTAGACGTCAATGATCATCCTCCGATATTCAAAAAAGCTGATATTATGTTAGACATAAGCGAGTCGGCTAAACTTGGTGCGCGATTTGTGCTGGATAGCGCAGAGGATCCTGATGTTGGTTTAAATGGCCTGCAGAATTTAGTTTTATCCTCAAACAGTAATTTCGTTTTAAAGCAGCGCGTAAATCCTGACGGCAGTAAGTACGCAGAGATGGTGATTGATAAGCAGTTGGACAGAGAGGAGGTTCCCCGCCTCTCGTTAAAGCTCATCGCAGTAGACGGTGGTATTCCACCTAGATCTGGGACTGTTAATATACACATTCATGTTTTAGATGTTAATGACAATGCGCCAACTTTTACTCAGTCCGTCTATAAAGCAACGGTGATCGAAAATGCAGCAAAGGGAACAAATATCATTACTGTTAATGCCACAGACGCAGATAGAGGAACGAATGGTTACATCACGTATTCATTTTCAAACGTGAAGAGCAATGTAGCTGATTTGTTGTCCATAGATCAAGTGACCGGGGAATTGTCCGTCTCAGGCACAATAGATTTTGAAAGAGACAAAAAATATGAACTGAGAATCGATGCAAGAGATCAAGGAGGTTTGACAGATTCGAGTAAAGTCATAATCGACGTTACTGACGTAAACGACAACGCTCCTGTAATCAGCGTCATGTCGTTCACTAGTCCCGTGTCAGAAGATTCTCCTCCTGGTACAACTATCGGCATCATCAACGTGAAAGATCTGGATTCAGGCGATAACGGACAAGTGAACTGTAGAATAGAACAAAACGCACCGTTTAAAATTAAATCCAATCTGAGAAATTATTACACTTTAGTATCGGATGCTGGGTTAGATCGGGAACGTGTATCTGAATATAACATTACTGTAGTTGCGACAGATGCAGGAATCCCTCCTCTCTCAACAAAAATGATCTTTAATTTAAAGGTCTCCGATGTGAATGACAATGCTCCGGTGTTTTTACAAAATGAATTCAGCGCGTTCGTTGCAGAGAATAATTCTCCGGGTGTTTCTGTTCTCACCGTTAACGCTAGAGATCCTGATAAAAACCAAAATGCTCGTTTGTCATATATTCTGGAAGACGGGAAAATCGGCGAGTCTCTGATTTCTGAATATATTAATGTAAATGCAGAAAGCGGAGTGATACGCGCAGTGCGCTCTTTTGATTATGAGCAGATGAAACAGGTGGCGTTCGTCGTCAAAGCGCAGGATGGAGGCTCCCCTCCACTCAGTAGTAACGTCAGTGTGAAAATACTGATCCAGGACCAGAACGACAACCCTCCTCAGGTTCTGTACCCGGTCCAGACTGGAGGCTCTCTGGTGGCTGAGATGGTGCCTCGTTCAGCAGATGTGGGCTACCTGGTGAGCAAAGTGGTGGCTGTTGATGTGGACTCTGGACAGAATGCCTGGCTCTCCTATAAACTGCAGAAAGCCACAGACAGGGCGCTGTTTGAAGTGGGCTTACAGAATGGAGAAATCAGAACTATCCGCCAAGTGTCTGATAAAGATGCTGTGAAGCAAAGACTGGCTGTTATAGTGGAGGACAACGGGCAGCCCTCTCGTTCAGCTACAGTCATTGTTAACGTGGCGGTGGCGGACAGCTTCCCTGAAGTGCTGTCGGAGTTCACTGACTTTCCCCTCGACAAGGAGTACAATGACAACCTGACTTTTTACCTGGTGTTGGCTTTGGCTGTAGTTTCCTTCCTCTTCATCACGTGTTTGGTGGTTATTATATCAGTGAAGATCTACAGGTGGAGACAGTCTCGCATCCTGTATCACTCCGGTCTCCCTGTCATTCCATATTATCCTCCACGTTACTCGGACACTTTGGGGACAGGGACTCTCCCACACGTGTACAATTACGAGGTGTGCAGGACGACTGACTCCAGAAAGAGTGACTGTAAGTTCGGCACAGCTGGTAGTCAGAACGTGCTGATAATGGACCCCAGTTCTACAGGAACGATGCAGCGGATACAGAGTGAAAAGAGCATCCTGGCTGAAGCAGACTCTCCTCTCGAGGTGAGTTAAATAATTTAATGAAATCAGCCGTCCGTCATCGCTCAAGTGCGATCATATAGTTACTTGTCTGGTATGCCGTCCTTTCCAGAACATGGACAGCTCCTCATTCTGCATATACTCATGTGACGAATATTTATCAATTCAGAATCTTTAACATTTACATTTGTTCATTTTTATGTTCACTTCTCTCTATTAATATTTACTTTCTACTGTTTAAACAAGCACATTTTTGCTGACTTTGTTGTATTTCGTTTTTACGCAGGAGGCAACAATCTTTTATAGCGTCCGTGATATGCCGAATACAGCATATTATATTATATAATATTATATAATATTAATATTATATAATTATATAATATAATATAATATAATATAATATAATATAATATAATATAATATAATATAATATTATATTATTATATTATATTATATTATATTAACTGATTATATTTCATGTGCGTTGTTTCGCCGTGTGTTCTTGAACTTTCAGTAAATTGTGCCATTATTTTCATATCGCTCCTCTAGTTTGTTTATACTGCAATACTTGTGTTATTCACCTAATTGCACATTTTATATTTCATGACACAAAATAAGCTTCAGTGTAATTGGATTTGATATGAAATCTTTAAAGTAGCATTCAGAAGTTAATTGTCTTCTTCCAGCACCATGACGACAGGTCCTCTATATCCTGCTGCTCCTCGTAACTTTAAAAAAAAGAAGCAATTTTAATATTCCGAATATGACTGCTTTCATACTCCTACACCTACTTTTTAACGATGGTTGTTGTTGTTGTTTAACAACACACGTTCTGTTGTCGGTTTCTCCACTAATGGAAATGTGGTTTTATACTATTTCGTCCATTTAAAATGGAGCTTTGATGTTGCAGATATAAATTATTATTATAGATTTGATTTGAAGATGTTTTTCATTATTCAGCTCCATTTATTGTTCACATTTTGGACTCTAAGTGACGCTGTTGAACAAGAATAAAATGTTGGCTCACTCCCTCTGCCTTGCAGAACAGATATTTAGACGTCACATTGAAGTAGGATCCGCGCACTGTTCGGGAGAACACACCTCGGAGAGAAAAGGCGTGTTTGATTTGTACCGGCTCGTGTATTTCGTGTTAACAAATAATATCTCGAAGACAGGATATTATTGAATCCAGACGGGAAGATTTTTGTTTCATTTTCCTTGGAATATATCTCTTTCTGACATGGCGTTTCAGCAGTCTCGCTGCAAATGGCTTTCGAATTTTGGAACCCATCTTTCAACGTCTCTTTTCTTTTTTTATTCCTTTAATATCGTCGCTTGCCAGATCCGCTACTCCATACCAGAGGAGATGAAGAAGGGCTCTCATATCGGTAACGTAGCACAGGATCTTGGTTTGGATCTGAAAAGGCTTCGATCTGGTCGGGCCCGTATCGTGACGGGAGAAAACATCCAGTACGCCGAGCTGAAGACAGACAAAGGGGTTCTGGTGGTGAAGGACAGAATAGACCGAGAGCAGCTTTGCGGAGACGTGACGCCGTGCAGCTTCAGCTTCGAAATGATTCTAGAAAACCCAATCGAACTTCATCGCATCACTGTCGAAATTTTAGATTTAAACGATAATGCCCCTTTCTTTGCAAATAAAGACATCCACTTTGAAATGAGCGAATCTGCCACTCTTGGAGCAAAATTTCCCGTTGAAGGCGCAGTTGACCCTGACGTTGGATTAAATGCTTTGCAAAATTACATTTTATCTCCGAATAATTATTTCATTTTGAAACAACATGCAAATCCAGATGGCAGCAAATATGCTGAATTAGTGCTCCAGAAGCCGCTAGACAGGGAGGCTCAGCCCAAAGTGTATTTAAAATTAATAGCCGTCGACGGTGGAAACCCGCAGAGATCTGGAACGGTAGCTATACAAGTATCAGTTTTGGATGTAAACGATAATGCTCCCGTGTTCAATCAAACAGTTTACAGAGCAGCCGTCGTTGAAAATGCGCGTAAAGGGACGTATATTACTGCAGTTAACGCCACTGATTTAGACACTGGCAGTAACGCTGAAATTATATTTAGCTTTTCGAAAATTAAAGGAATCAAGGTTGATATGTTTAGTATCGATGAAAATACTGGAGTTATATCAGCTGCCGGATTTATAGATTTTGAAAAAGATAAAAAATACGAAATCAGATTAGAGGCAAGGGATCGAGGAGGATTGATTGGGACCAGTAAAGTTCTGATTGATGTTATTGATGTTAACGATAATACCCCCGTTATTAATATCATGTCATTTTCTTCGATTGTATCAGAAGATGCCCCTCTTGGCACAACGATCGCCGTGATTAACATTAAAGATGCAGATTCAGAGAAGAATGGAGAGATAAAATGTAACATAGACAAATCCCTCCCCTTTAAAATATTGTCGTCGTTAACAAATTATTATAATTTGGTGGCAGATCATCATTTTGATAGAGAGACCACTTCTGAATACGACATAACGGTAATCGCCACTGATTCAGGGACTCCTCCTCTTTCCAGTTCCGTAACATTACAGCTAAAAATCTCTGATATCAACGATAACATTCCAGTGTTCAACAAGCAGTCGTATTTTGCTTACCTCACAGAGAATAATTCACCTGGAATGTCAATCACCTCTGTGAGCGCGACAGACTCTGACTCGAATCAAAATGCAAGAATCTCTTATTTCCTGGAGGACATGCAAATCAGCGCTAGTGCAGTGTCTTACTATTTATCAATTAACTCTGAAACTGGGGTTTTACATGCAGAGCGTTCATTTGATTATGAGCAACTTAAAGAACTTAATTTTGTTGTGAAAGCGCAGGATGGAGGCTCCCCTCCACTCAGTAGTAACGTCAGTGTGAAAATACTGATCCAGGACCAGAACGACAACCCTCCTCAGGTTCTGTACCCGGTCCAGACTGGAGGCTCTCTGGTGGCTGAGATGGTGCCTCGTTCAGCAGATGTGGGCTACCTGGTGAGCAAAGTGGTGGCTGTTGATGTGGACTCTGGACAGAATGCCTGGCTCTCCTATAAACTGCAGAAAGCCACAGACAGGGCGCTGTTTGAAGTGGGCTTACAGAATGGAGAAATCAGAACTATCCGCCAAGTGTCTGATAAAGATGCTGTGAAGCAAAGACTGGCTGTTATAGTGGAGGACAACGGGCAGCCCTCTCGTTCAGCTACAGTCATTGTTAACGTGGCGGTGGCGGACAGCTTCCCTGAAGTGCTGTCGGAGTTCACTGACTTTCCACACGACAAGGAGTACAATGACAACCTGACTTTTTACCTGGTGTTGGCTTTGGCTGTAGTTTCCTTCCTCTTCATCACCTGTTTGGTGGTTATTATATCAGTGAAGATCTACAGGTGGAGACAGTCTCGCATCCTGTATCACTCCGGTCTCCCTGTCATTCCATATTATCCTCCACGTTACTCGGACACTTTGGGGACAGAGACTCTCCCACACGTGTACAATTACGAGGTGTGCAGGACGACTGACTCCAGAAAGAGTGACGTGAACTATGTGCACCCGAAAGGTCAAAGTTTAATCAGTGTGGAAGGAGATGGGACCGATACACCACAGATGGACACAGTTCTGTCTCGCACCTGTTCTCGAATGTCAACTTTGGTGAGTGAAAAGTTTTTTATTCTTTCTATTCATTGTTCTGGTATGGAAAGCAGGGATTGTCTGAGGCTGTGCAGTCTCTCAGTGTAACTATCCATGGTGCTGCAACTATCATGGTTTCCTATTGATGTCATTTTGTTACTGACTTGTCACAAAATACAAAGTATACATTTCTACATAATGAAACCACTTTGCCACAACTGGTTAACGATTAATCACTTAAATCAAATCATAATGACTGCATTTTTTAAATCCATTATACACGTACACATGCGTATAATTTTAATTCACAAAATCTAGTCATATAGTGATTAAATGGGGTGGCTTTCACAGTTTTACTTTTTCAAATGTCTCTGCAAGCAACATTGATGCTTCTGTTAAGCTTGTATGTTATGCTGCAAGGTGAACATATAAATTACTTGATTTGAAAAAGAAGAACAAAACACAGTCAACATTTCCAAGCCTTATTTTCTTTCGTTTATGGAATATAAAATGATAAATTGTAATCCATAAATCAACACATTTATTCAGACACTTTATTGGTTGATTTCAATCCCTTGTACTCACCTGTGTTATGTATTTTAGCTATGTATACGATTACAATGCATCTGTGACAAATCACAATGCATGAATTACAATAAAATTTGCTTTTAATCTCGACAGATATTGTCCTCTTAAAAATCACCCCTACACACGCTACCGTGGATGGTCACTGAGCGCCGCTGTTGATTCATCACTGAATAACTGTGTAATCCAGCAGAGCAGCGGTCCACCCCTTTAATGCATTACACTGTTTACTGCTGAGACAGAAGAAGGTCTGAACCTGAAGGGCTTACAGGGATTTTTATCGCGGATTTTCTAAACTGAAATCTATTGGAAATAACTAGATCAGCAGGATCAATAACTGCGTGGTTCGGATTCACGATGGATTATATGTGGATAAACGCTGGAAGAGGCCGATGGCAAGCGCTGCTCGTCGTTCTTTGTCTCTTCCAGCTGAGCGCAGTGACTGGACAGGCTCGGTATTCCGTACCGGAGGAGCAGGCGGAGGGATCTTTTGTCGGAAACATTGCCAGAGATTTAGGTTTGGATGTGGCGAGGCTCATATCAGGTAAAGCTCGTATCATTACAAAGGGAAGCCGTCAGTACGTGGATTTGAACCGAGACAAAGGAACTCTTGTTATTAAAGAACGAATCGACCGAGAGGAACTGTGTCGAAAGACGACGCCCTGCAGCTTCAGCTTCGAGGTCATTTTGGAAAATCCAATCCAGCTTTATCGCGTAACGGTGGAGGTAGTAGACATAAATGATAACAGCCCGTCGTTCCCAAAAGATGAAATCAGATTGAACATCGCTGAAAACGCTGCATCAGGAACGCTTTTCTCATTAGAGGCTGCGCAGGACCCTGACGTTGGTATGAATGAAATAAAAAAATATACACTTAAACCCACAGATTATTTCAAATTACAAGCACAGAGACAGAATGACGGAGGAACGTTTATAGAAATGGTTTTACAAAACCCGTTAGACCGAGAGAAGGAAGACTCTCACACGCTGGTGCTGATTGCGTCAGATGGAGGAGAGCCGCGCAGATCAGGGACGGTCCGCATTCATGTCACTGTGTTGGATATTAACGATAATGCACCGGTGTGTATTCAACCTGTTTATAAAGCCGATGTAAAGGAGAATTCCCCCAAAGGAACAGTCGTAACAGCCGTTGGTGCAAATGACGAGGATGAAGGTTTAAATGGAGAAGTAACTTATTCTATTGCTCATATCGCTCGAGAGGCGAAACAACTTTTTGAAATAAATGCTCGAACTGGAGAAATTAAAGTTGCAGGTAAATTAGATTTTGAAAATTACAAAACGTATCAGCTCAACGTTAAAGCCAGTGACCACGGCGGATACACAGATACGTGTAAAGTTATCATTCAGGTAATTGATGAGAATGACAACGTTCCTACAATACAGCTCATGTCATTATCTAACTCAATCTCAGAGGATTCTCCTCCAGGTACAACTATAGCTGTTGTTAATGTTGATGACGAAGACTCCGACCGCAACGGTGTGGTCACGTGTTCCATTAACGACGACGTCCCTTTTAAAATCGAGTCTTCGTTAACAGGATATTATACTGTAGTAACAGATAACCTGTTAGACAGAGAAAGTATTTCTGACTATAATATCACTATAACCGTCTCTGACCAAGGCTCTCCGCCTCTGTCCAGCAGCAAGAACATCACTGTCAAAGTGTCTGACGTGAACGATTGTCTGCCCAAATTTGACCAATCAGAATACAGTGTGACTGTTCCAGAGAACAACTCTCCTGGATATTCCGTGTTTACTCTCAGAGCTAGTGATGCAGACTCGGGCCAGAACGCTCGCGTTTCTTATTTTGCGCAAGACACAGAAATTAGCGGCGTTGCTGTTTCTTCCTTGGTTTCGGTGAACTCGGACAACGGCGTCATTCACGCCGTGAGGTCGTTTGATTATGAGCAAATCAAGTGGTTCGAATTTAACGTAACAGTTCGCGATGCTGGATCCCCTCCTCTGAGTTCAGTGGCCACTGTTAGGATACTGATCCAGGACCAGAACGACAACCCTCCTCAGGTTCTGTACCCGGTCCAGACTGGAGGCTCTCTGGTGGCTGAGATGGTGCCTCGTTCAGCAGATGTGGGCTACCTGGTGAGCAAAGTGGTGGCTGTTGATGTGGACTCTGGACAGAATGCCTGGCTCTCCTATAAACTGCAGAAAGCCACAGACAGGGCGCTGTTTGAAGTGGGCTTACAGAATGGAGAAATCAGAACTATCCGCCAAGTGTCTGATAAAGATGCTGTGAAGCAAAGACTGGCTGTTATAGTGGAGGACAACGGGCAGCCCTCTCGTTCAGCTACAGTCATTGTTAACGTGGCGGTGGCGGACAGCTTCCCTGAAGTGCTGTCAGAGTTCACTGACTTTCCACACGACAAGGAGTACAATGACAACCTGACTTTTTACCTGGTGTTGGCTTTGGCTGTAGTTTCCTTCCTCTTCATCACCTGTTTGGTGGTTATTATATCAGTGAAGATCTACAGGTGGAGACAGTCTCGCATCCTGTATCACTCCGGTCTCCCTGTCATTCCATATTATCCTCCACGTTACTCGGACACTTTGGGGACAGGGACTCTCCCACACGTGTACAATTACGAGGTGTGCAGGACGACTGATTCCAGAAAGAGTGGCGTGAAATATATGCAACCGATGACTCAAAGTTTAATCAGTGTGGATGGAGATGGGGCTGATACACCACAGGTGGAAAAACAACTGACAGCCAACTCTTCTCAAATGTCAACTCTGGTGAGTGAAATTATTATTATTTTTACCGATTTTATTTCTATTTTATTTGAAAGATTTTGCTGCATTGTTCAAATGTGGTACTCAGAGATGCTGTCCATGGTGCTGAAACTGTCACTTGTTCATACTGAGGTGTGTGTATTTTCATGAAAGAGCAGTTTTATTTTGGTCCCATTATAAATTGTTCATTGTAACAACTTACATAATCTTACAAAACAACATCACTTCGTATGAAGCACAGTGAGTGATTATTTTTGCATTGCTATTAGAAACACTACATCATGTTTTTTTATTGTTTTGCAAAAATCATCAAAATTCCAGTGTTCTTGAAGAGCAACAATTTACTGCAGCCGCTCTGATACAAACACATTTTGCGGCCACCTTAACTTTCACCACTTTTAATTTTGGTTTAGAAATTGAAATAAGTGTTTTATATTAATTAGAATATCCCCCTAAATATTTAATAAGCCATTATAATTCCATATTATACCGATTAAAGAGGTGGTCTTTATAAAGGTCGATGCCTTGATTTTTCTTAACTATATTTATCATTTCCATTTTTATTTGTTAATATTTATAACATTCTCTTGAATATTAGTTTAACTTTAACATATTATTTTACTTCACACGTTCATTAGTCTGTCATTATTTCTCTTTCAATAGATTAATAGCTTTATTAATTTAGAAAACAAAGTCCTTCCATTTTGGGAATTTAGGTTTCGTTAGAACAGCTCTATTATATGATAAGCTTGTCCAGCTTTACTACTCTCGTTACTTTTAATGCAGTATATTCCGTTATAGTTTAATTAAAGTGACTATATCCTCCAAGACAACAGTTGAGAGTTGTTGTTTTTTTAAAGTGTACATCACACACACATTACCGTGGATGGTCACCGAGCGCCGCTGTTGATTCATCACTGAATAACTGTCCAATCCAGTAGCGCAGCGGTCCACCCCTTTAATGCATTACACTGTTTACTGCTGAGACAAAAGAAGGTCTGAACCTGAAGGGCTTACAGGGATTTTTTATAGCGGATTTTCTAAACTGAAATCTATTGGAAATAACTCCATCAGCAGGATCAATAACTGCGTGGTTTGGATTCACAATGGATTGTATGTGGATAAACGCTGGAAGAGGCCGATGGCAAGCGCTGCTCGTCGTTCTTTGTCTCTTCCAGCTGAGCGCAGTGACTGGACAGGCTCGGTATTCCGTACCGGAGGAGCAGGCGGAGGGATCTTTTGTAGGAAACATTGCCAGAGATTTAGGTTTGGATGTGGCGAGGCTCATATCAGGTAAAGCTCGTATCATTACAAAGGGAAGCCGTCAGTACGTGGATTTGGACCGAGACAAAGGAACTCTTGTCATTAAAGAAAGAATCGACCGAGAGGAACTGTGTGGAAAGACGACGCCCTGCAGCTTCAGCTTTGAGGTCATTTTGGAAAATCCAATTCAGCTTTATCGCGTAACGGTGGAGGTGATAGACATAAATGATAACAGCCCGTCGTTCCCAAAAGATGAAATTAGATTGAACATTGTTGAAGCCGTTGCTTCGGGGACTCGTTTCTCTTTGATGAGCGGCAGCGATCCGGATGTTGGCATAAATGAAATAAAAAAATATACACTTAAACACTCGGATCATTTTATATTAGAAGTACAGAGACAGAATGACGGAGGAACGTTCATAGAAATGGTTTTACAAAACCCGTTAGACCGAGAGAAGGAAGACTCTCACACGCTGGTGCTGATTGCGTCAGACGGAGGAGAGCCGCGCAGATCAGGGACGGTCCGCATTCATGTCACTGTGTTAGATGCAAACGATAATGCACCGGTGTGTATTCAACCTGTTTATAAAGCAGATGTTAAGGAGAATTCCCCCAAAGGAACAGTCATAACAACTGTTGGTGCAACTGACGCGGATGAAGGACAGTACGGTGAAGTTTTATATTCACTTCCTCATCTCACCAAAGCTTCGCAACAGATTTTTGAATTAAATTCTACGACTGGAGAAATTAAAGTTGCAGGCAAATTAGATTTTGAAAAATCTAAAACGTATCAATTAAATGTGCAGGCGAGTGACCACGGCGGATACTCTGATACGTGTAAAGTAATCATTCAGGTAATTGATGAGAATGACAACGTTCCTACAATCCAGCTCATGTCATTATCTAACTCAATCTCAGAGGATTCTCCTCCAGGTACAACTATAGCTGTTGTTAATGTTGATGACAAAGACTCCGACCGCAACGGTGTGGTCACGTGTTCCATTAACGACGACGTCCCTTTTAAAATCGAGTCTTCGTTAACAGGATATTATACTGTAGTAACAGATAACCTGCTAGACAGAGAAAGTATTTCTGACTATAATATCACTATAACCGTCTCTGACCAAGGCTCTCCGCCTCTGTCCAGCAGCAAGAACATCACTGTCAAAGTGTCTGACGTGAACGATTGTCCGCCCAAATTTGACCAATCAGAATACAGTGTGACTGTTCCAGAGAACAACTCTCCTGGATATTCCGTGTTTACTCTCAGAGCGAGTGATGCAGACTCGGGCCAGAACGCTCGCGTTTCTTATTTTGCGCAAGACACAGAAATTAGCGGGGTTGCTGTTTCTTCCTTGATTTCTGTGAACTCGGACAATGGCGTCATTCACGCCGTGAGGTCGTTTGATTACGAGCAAATCAAGTGGTTCGAATTTAACGTAACAGTTCGCGATGCTGGATCCCCTCCTTTGACTTCAGTGGCCACTGTTAGGATACTGATCCAGGACCAGAACGACAACCCTCCTCAGGTTCTGTACCCGGTCCAGACTGGAGGCTCTCTGGTGGCTGAGATGGTGCCTCGTTCAGCAGATGTGGGCTACCTGGTGAGCAAAGTGGTGGCTGTTGATGTGGACTCTGGACAGAATGCCTGGCTCTCCTATAAACTGCAGAAAGCCACAGACAGGGCGCTGTTTGAAGTGGGCTTACAGAATGGAGAAATCAGAACTATCCGCCAAGTGTCTGATAAAGATGCTGTGAAGCAAAGACTGGCTGTTATAGTGGAGGACAACGGGCAGCCCTCTCGTTCAGCTACAGTCATTGTTAACGTGGCGGTGGCGGACAGCTTCCCTGAAGTGCTGTCGGAGTTCACTGACTTTCCACACGACAAGGAGTACAATGACAACTTGACTTTTTACCTGGTGTTGGCTTTGGCTGTAGTTTCCTTCCTCTTCATCACCTGTTTGGTGGTTATTATATCAGTGAAGATCTACAGGTGGAGACAGTCTCGCATCCTGTATCACTCCGGTCTCCCTGTCATTCCATATTATCCTCCACGTTATTCGGACACTTTGGGGACAGGGACTCTCCCACACGTGTACAATTACGAGGTGTGCAGGACGACTGACTCCAGAAAGAGTGGCGTGAAATATATGCAACCGATGACTCAAAGTTTAATCAGTGTGGATGGAGATGGGGCTGATACACCACAGGTGGAAAAACAACTGACAGGCAACTCTTCTCAAATGTCAACTCTGGTGAGTGAAATTATTATTATTATTCATCGATTTTCACTGATTTTATTTAGAAGTTTTTGTTTGATTGTTTGAATTTGGTACTCAGAGATGCTGTCCATGGTGCTGAAACTGTCACTGGCTCATACTGATGTTCCCTTCTTTATGTCTTTTCATGAAAGAGCAGTTTTATTTTGGTCCCATTATAAATTGTTCATTGTAACAACTTACATAATCTTACAAAACAACATCACTTCGTACGAAGCACAGTGAGTGATTATTTTTGCATTGCTATTAGAAACACTACATCATGTTTTTTTATTGTTTTGCAAAAATCATCAAAATTCCAGTGTTCTTGAAGAGCAACAATTTACTGCAGCCGCTCTGATAGAAACACATTTTGCGGCCACCTTCACTTTCACCACTTTTAATTTTGGTTTAGAAATTGAAATAAGTCTTTTATATTAATTAGAATATCCCCCTAAATATTTAATAAGCCATTATAATTCCATATTATACCGATCAAAGAGGTGGTCTTTATAAAGGTCGATGCCTTGATTTTTCTTAACTATATTTATCATTTCCATTTTTATTTGTTAATATTTATAACATTCTCTTGAATATTAGTTTAACTTTAACATATTATTTTACTTCACACGTTCATTAGTCTGTCATTATTTCTCTTTCAATAGATTAATAGCTTTATTAATTTAGAAAACAAAGTCCTTCCATTTTGGGAATTTAGGTTTCGTTAGAACAGCTCTATTATATGATAAGCTTGTCCAGCTTTACTACTCTCGTTACTTTTAATGCAGTATATTCCGTTATAGTTTAATTAAAGTGACTATATCCTCCAAGACAACAGTTGAGAGTTGTTGTTTTTTTAAAGTGTACATCACACACACATTACCGTGGATGGTCTCTGAGCGCCGCTGTTGATTCATCACTGAATAACTGTCCAATCCAGTAGCGCAGCGGTCCACCCCTTTAATGCATTACACTGTTTACTGCTGAGACAGAAGAAGGTCTGAACCTGAAGGGCTTACAGGGATTTTTTATCGTGGATTTTCTAAACTGAAATATATTGGAAATAACTCCATCAGCAGGATCAATAACTGCGTGGTTTGGATTCACGATGGATTGTATGTGGATAAACGCTGGAAGAGGCCGATGGCAAGCGCTGCTCGTCGTTCTTTGTCTCTTCCAGCTGAGCGCAGTGACTGGACAGGCTCGGTATTCCGTACCGGAGGAGCAGGCGGAGGGATCTTTTGTCGGAAACATTGCCAGAGATTTAGGTTTGGATGTGGCGAGGCTCATATCAGGTAAAGCTCGTATCATTACAAAGGGAAGCCGCCAGTACGTGGATTTGAACCGAGACAAAGGAACTCTTGTTATTAAAGAACGAATCGACCGAGAGGAACTGTGTCGAAAGACGACGCCCTGCAGCTTCAGCTTCGAGGTCATTTTGGAAAATCCAATCCAGCTTTATCGCGTAACAGTGGAGGTGATAGACATAAATGATAACAGCCCGTCGTTCCCAAAAGATGAAATTGGATTGAACATTGTTGAAACCGTTGCTTCGGGGACTCGTTTCTCAGTCGACACGGCGCATGATCCGGATGTTGGTATTAATGATATTAAAAAATATACACTTAAGCACTCGGATCATTTTATATTAGAAGTACAGAGACAGAATGACGGAGGAACGTTCATAGAAATGGTTTTACAAAACCCGTTAGACCGAGAGAAGGAAGACTCTCACACGCTGGTGCTGATTGCGTCAGACGGAGGAGAGCCGCGCAGATCAGGGACAGTCCGCATTCATGTCACTGTGTTAGATGCAAACGATAATGCACCGGTGTGTATTCAACCTGTTTATAAAGCAGATGTTAAGGAGAATTCCCCCAAAGGAACAGTCGTAACAACTGTTGGTGCAAATGACGCGGATATTGGAGTAAATGGTGATATATCTTATTCAATTACTGATATCACTCGAGGGACGATGCCGCTGTTTGAAATAAATTCCAAGAGTGGAGAAATTAAAGTTGTCGGTAAATTAGATTTTGAAAATTATAAAACTTATCAGATCAACGTTAAAGCCAGTGACCACGGCGGATACACAGATACGTGTAAAGTAATCATTCAGGTAATTGATGAGAATGACAACGTTCCTACAATACAGCTCATGTCATTATCTAACTCAATCTCAGAGGATTCTCCTCCAGGCACAACTATAGCTGTTGTTAATGTTGATGACGAAGACTCCGACCGCAACGGTGTGGTCACATGTTCCATTAACAACGACGTCCCTTTTAAAATCGAGTCTTCGTTAACAGGATATTATACTGTAGTAACAGATAACCTGTTAGACAGAGAAAGTATTTCTCACTATAATATCACTATAACCGTCTCTGACCAAGGCTCTCCGCCTCTGTCCAGCAGCAAGAACATCACTGTCAAAGTGTCTGACGTGAAAGATTGTCCGCCCAAATTTGACCAATCAGAATACAGTGTGACTGTTCCAGAGAACAACTCTCCTGGATATTCCGTGTTTACTCTCAGAGCTAGTGATGCAGACTCGGGCCAGAACGCTCGCGTTTCTTATTTTGCGCAAGAGACAGAAACTAGCGGGGTTGCTGTTTCTTCCTTGGTTTCGGTGAACTCGGACAACGGCGTCATTCACGCCGTGAGGTCGTTTGATTACGAGCAAATCAAGTGGTTCGAATTTAACGTAACAGTTCGCGATGCTGGATCCCCTCCTCTGAGTTCAGTGGCCACTGTTAAGATACTGATCCAGGACCAGAACGACAACCCTCCTCAGGTTCTGTACCCGGTCCAGACTGGAGGCTCTCTGGTGGCTGAGATGGTGCCTCGTTCTGCAGATGTGGGCTACCTGGTGAGCAAAGTGGTGGCTGTTGATGTGGACTCTGGACAGAATGCCTGGCTCTCCTATAAACTGCAGAAAGCCACAGACAGGGCGCTGTTTGAAGTGGGCTTACAGAATGGAGAAATCAGAACTATCCGCCAAGTGTCTGATAAAGATGCTGTGAAGCAAAGACTGGCTGTTATAGTGGAGGACAACGGGCAGCCCTCTCGTTCAGCTACAGTCATTGTTAACGTGGCGGTGGCGGACAGCTTCCCTGAAGTGCTGTCGGAGTTCACTGACTTTCCACACGACAAGGAGTACAATGACAACCTGACTTTTTACCTGGTGTTGGCTTTGGCTGTAGTTTCCTTCCTCTTCATCACGTGTTTGGTGGTTATTATATCAGTGAAGATCTACAGGTGGAGACAGTCTCGCATCCTGTATCACTCCGGTCTCCCTGTCATTCCATATTATCCTCCACGTTACTCGGACACTTTGGGGACAGGGACTCTCCCACACGTGTACAATTACGAGGTGTGCAGGACGACTGACTCCAGAAAGAGTGACGTGAACTATGTGCACCCGAAAGGTCAAAGTTTAATCAGTGTGGATGGAGATGGGACTGATACACCACAGGTGGACACAGTTCTATCACGTACCTGTTCTCGAATGTCAACTTTGGTGAGTGAAAAGTTTTTTATTCTCTCTATTCATTGTTCTGGTATGGAAAGCAGGGATTGTCTGAGGCTGTGCAGTCTCTCAGTGTAACTATCCATGGTGCTGCAACTATCATGGTTTCCTATTGATGTCATTTTGTTACTGACTTGTCACAAAATACAAAGTATACTTTTCTACATAATGAAACCACTTTGCCACAACTGGTTAACGATTAGTCACTTAAATCAAATCATAATGACTGCATTTTTTTAATCCATTATACATGTACACATGCGTATCAATTTAATTCACAAAATCTAGTCATATAGTGATTAAATGGGGTGGCTTTCACAGTTTTACTTTTTCAAATGTCCCTGCAAGCAACATTGATGCTTCTGTTAAGCTTGTATGTTATGCTGCAAGGTGAACATATAAATTACTTGATTTGAAAAAAAAGAACAAAAAACAGCCAACATTTCCAAGCCTTATTTTCTTTCGTTTATGGAATATAAAATGATAAATTGTAATCCATAAATCAGCACATTTATTCAGACACTTTATTGGTTGATTTCAATCCCTTGTACTCGCCTGTGTTATGTATTTTAGCTATGTATACGATTACAATGCATCTGTGACAAATCACAATGCATGAATTATAATACAATTGGCTTTTAATCTCGACAGATATTGTCCTCTTAAAAATCACCCCTACACACATTACCGTGGATGGTCACCGAGCGCCGCTGTTGATTCATCACTGAATAACTGTGTAATCCAGCAGAGCAGCGGTCCACCCCTTTAATGCATTACACTGTTTACTGCTGAGACAGAAGAAGGTCTGAACCTGAAGGGCTTACAGGGATTTTTATCGCGGATTTTCTAAACTGAAATCTATTGGAAATAACTCCATCAGCAGGATCAATAACTTCGTGGTTTGGATTCACGATGGATTATATGTGGATAAACGCTGGAAGAGGCCGATGGCAAGCGCTGCTCGTCGTTCTTTGTCTCTTCCAGCTGAGGGCAGTGGCTGGACAGGCTCGGTATTCCGTACCGGAGGAGCAGGCGGAGGGATCTTTTGTCGGAAACATTGCCAGAGATTTAGGTTTGAATGTGGCGAGGCTCATATCAGGTAAAGCTCGTATCATTACAAAGGGAAGCCGTCAATACGTGGATTTGAACCGAGACAAAGGAACTCTTGTTATTAAAGAACGAATCGACCGAGAGGAACTGTGTCGAAAGACGACGCCCTGCAGCTTCAGCTTCGAGGTCATTTTGGAAAATCCTATCCAGCTTTATCGCGTAACAGTGGAGGTGATAGACATAAATGATAACAGCCCGTTGTTCCCAAAAGATGAAATCAGATTGAAGATTGTTGAAACCGTTGCTTCGGGGACTCGTTTCTCTTTGATGAGCGGCAACGATCCGGATGTTGGCATAAATGAAATAAAAAAATATACACTTAAACACTCAGATCATTTTATATTAGAAGTACAGAGACAGAATGACGGAGGAACGTTTATCGAAATGGTTTTACAAAACCCGTTAGACCGAGAGAAGGAAGACTCTCACACGCTGGTGCTGATTGCGTCAGACGGAGGAGAGCCGCGCAGATCAGGGACGGTCCGCATTCATGTCACTGTGTTAGATGCAAACGATAATGCACCGGTGTGTATTCAACCTGTTTATAAAGCAGATGTTAAGGAGAATTCCCCCAAAGGAACAGTCGTAACAACTGTTGGTGCAACTGACGTGGATATTGGAGTAAATGGTGAAGTTTTATATTCACTTCCTCATCTCACCAAAGCTTCGCAACAGATTTTTGAATTAAATTCTGCGACTGGAGAAATTAAAGTTGCAGGTAAATTAAATTTTGAAAATTATAAAACGTATCAATTAAATGTGCAGGCGAGTGACCACGGCGGATACACAGATACGTGTAAAGTAATCATTCAGGTAATTGATGAGAATGACAACATTCCTACAATACAGCTCATGTCATTATCTAACTCAATCTCAGAGGATTCTCCTCCAGGTACAACTATAGCTGTTGTTAATGTTGATGACGAAGACTCCGACCGCAACGGTGTGGTCACGTGTTCCATTAACGACGACGTCCCTTTTAAAATCGAGTCTTCGTTAACAGGATATTATACTGTAGTAACAGATAACCTGTTAGACAGAGAAAGTATTTCTCACTATAATATCACTATAACCGTCTCTGACCAAGGCTCTCCGCCTCTGTCCAGCAGCAAGAACATCACTGTCAAAGTCTCTGACGTGAACGACTGTCCGCCCAAATTTGACCAATCAGAATACAGTGTGACTGTTCCAGAGAACAACTCTCCTGGATATTCCGTGTTTACTCTCAGAGCTAGTGATGCAGACTCGGGCCAGAACGCTCGCGTTTCTTATTTTGCGCAAGACACAGAAATTAGCGGGGTTGCTGTTTCTTCCTTGGTTTCGGTGAACTCGGACAACGGCGTCATTCACGCCGTGAGGTCGTTTGATTACGAGCAAATCAAGTGGTTCGAATTTAACGTAACAGTTCGCGATGCTGGATCCCCTCCTTTGACTTCAGTGGCCACTGTTAGGATACTGATCCAGGACCAGAACGACAACCCTCCTCAGGTTCTGTACCCGGTCCAGACTGGAGGCTCTCTGGTGGCTGAGATGGTGCCTCGTTCAGCAGATGTGGGCTACCTGGTGAGCAAAGTGGTGGCTGTTGATGTGGACTCTGGACAGAATGCCTGGCTCTCCTATAAACTGCAGAAAGCCACAGACAGGGCGCTGTTTGAAGTGGGCTTACAGAATGGAGAAATCAGAACTATCCGCCAAGTGTCTGATAAAGATGCTGTGAAGCAAAGACTGGCTGTTATAGTGGAGGACAACGGGCAGCCCTCTCGTTCAGCTACAGTCATTGTTAACGTGGCGGTGGCGGACAGCTTCCCTGAAGTGCTGTCGGAGTTCACTGACTTTCCACACGACAAGGAGTACAATGACAACCTGACTTTTTACCTGGTGTTGGCTTTGGCTGTAGTTTCCTTCCTCTTCATCACCTGTTTGGTGGTTATTATATCAGTGAAGATCTACAGGTGGAGACAGTCTCGCATCCTGTATCACTCCGGTCTCCCTGTCATTCCATATTATCCTCCACGTTACTCGGACACTTTGGGGACAGGGACTCTCCCACACGTGTACAATTACGAGGTGTGCAGGACGACTGACTCCAGAAAGAGTGACTGTAAGTTCGGCACAGCTGGTAGTCAGAACGTGCTGATAATGGACCCCAGTTCTACAGGAACGATGCAGCGGATTCAGAGTGAAAAGAACATCCTGGATGAACCAGACTCTCCTCTAGAGGTGAGTTATATGTTTATAATTCTTACCAATCCAAAGGTGCATTTGCTTGTATTTTCTTCGTACCGAAATGACTGTAGTATCCGTGCGTGTGTCACTTCCTGATCGGTGAGAATCTTCAGCACCGCTCATGGTGGACAGCTCTTCCAGCTTGCTCTGAGCATTTCACCACAGTGAGAATAAATATAGCACCCTGCAAACTGAATTCGTTGTAACACTGTTCCTTTTTGCCATCTTATTTATTTATTTATTCGTTTATTTAACAGGGACAGCGCACATTAATAAACATTTATGTAAATGTGCCAGAATTAGCCAAAAGGCTATTTTTCATCTGTTGTCCCTGGACAGAGATTCCAAGGCCCCCAAATATACACATATGAAATAAAATTAATAAGAATACAGATATAAAATAACCACATAATTAAAAACTATATCAAATAAATCAATTTCAAGTAACAGTAAAACATAATGTATATTAGGTGTGATGTTAATGTGAGTTACATTTGTGGTTGATATTATAAGAAAGCGTTCACCTATTTACCTTCATTCCGTTAATAATATTTTTATTTACTCGTAAAATGAAATCCATTACATAATGGATTTTTTTAATAATGGCTGTGCTTTATCTTTTGTTCCACATTATCAGTTATTTTTATTTTAATCCTCTTGAGAAAAAAAATGGTGTTGTTCCTTTTTTAATTTTAATACAATCTTAGCGTGTATATATTTATGAAACATGCGTCATCGATACGTCGTTCGTTACATACACATAGTATTTCGATTGACAGATGATTTTGTCCCCCTCATAATAACGCCTGTTATATTCATAGAGGACAGTATGGGTCGCTGTTGGTCTTTAATGCACTTCCAGAGCCCTTAAAATGATCGGATGCCTCCCGTGCTTCTCTTAGTGTACAGCGGACAGCAGGATATTCGGTCGTCATTTTCTCTAGCGATTTTACATTCATTTATTCGATCTTGATCATAAACACCGAAGGACAATACAGGATACGCGGTCTTCTTTTTTGCAACATCTCTTTTTTTTGTGGATTAGGGTGCAACGCATTATAGGAACATGCCTTTTACGGGGAACAAACCCAGGATTAATTGGCAAGTACGGGCCTTCGTCCTTGCTTTTCTTTTTGACGCAGCAGGCTGTCAGATCCGCTACTCTGTTCAAGAGGAGATGAGGAGGGGCTCTTTTGTTGGAAATGTAGCTGAAGATTTAGGCATCGACGCGAGACGACTGAAATCAGGTGATGCCCGGATTGTTAGCGGCGATAGCAGCGAGTATATCAGGCTGGACGCAGACAAAGGGATTCTTGTGGTCGCAGAAAGGATAGATAGAGAGCTGCTGTGCGGGCAGACGTCACCCTGTAGCTTGAATTTTGAAATGATTATGACGAATCCGATGCAATTACATAGCCTGGTAGTGGAGGTGTTAGACGTAAATGATAACGCGCCTGTGTTTCACGAGAAAGAAGTGCGTGTTGAGATCCTAGAATCTGCAATCATCGGAACAGAAATATTACAAGAGAGTGCGACCGACCCTGACGTCGGCATCAATGCTTTACAAGGCTATACGTTACACCCAACTACGCATTTTAATATAAAGGTTCTCTCCAGCCCAAATGGCCTTAAATATGCGCAGCTGTATCTTTCCAATGCGTTAGATCGCGAGGCGGAGGAGAAGCTGCTTCTCGTGCTTACTGCTGTGGACGGCGGCGACCCACAGAAATCGGGGACGCTAAAAATACACGTGACCGTGCGAGACACAAATGACAATGCTCCAGTTTTTACGCAATCAAATTTCAAAGCATCCGTCAAAGAAAACGCTCCAAAAGGAACGTTAGTTGTGATCTTGAGTGCCACAGACGCAGATGAAGGGATGAACGGCCTCGTCAGCTACCACTTTAACCGCATGTCCGGTGGCGTCGCTGAGCTATTTAGTCTGGATGAAAATAGTGGGCATTTAACTGTCAGCGGTGAGATTGATTATGAGGAGAATAAAATATACGAGATTGGTGTTCAGGCCAAGGATCAAGGTGGACAAAGCACATCAACGAAGGTGATCGTTGACGTAATGGATGTTAACGATAACGCACCTGTAATAACTCTGACCTCGTTTTCCAGCGTGATCCCTGAGGATTCTCCCAGTGGAACTACTGTTGCTATCATAAACGTTAAAGATGTAGATTCAGGCAAAAACGGAAAAGTGGACTGTTCGGTCAACGGCAACATCCCGTTTGCAATCCAGTCATCTCTGAAGAATTACTACACCCTGGTGACGAGCGGGTTTCTTGACAGAGAGCGTAGCCCTGATTATAAAATCACATTCACGGCTGTGGATGAAGGCAGTCCTCCACTTTTGACTAACAAGACAATAATACTTCGCTTATCCGACGTCAACGATAATGCCCCTGTATTTGAACAGAGCTTTTATGAAGCTAATATTATGGAGAATAACTCCCCAGGACGATCCGTGTTTTCAGTGAAAGCACACGACTCTGATACCGGACAGAACGCACGTGTGTCTTACCTGCTTGTTGACACTCAGTTAAATGGCAGCCCCATATCCACTTACGTTTCTGTCAATGCAGAAAGTGGTGTAATACAGGCCAGTCGATCATTCGACTTTGAACAAATCAAAACTTTAAATATTATAATAAAAGGCCAAGATGGCGGTTCCTCACCTTTAAGCAGCAACGTCACAGTTAAAATAGATATTCAAGATCAGAACGACAACCCTCCTCAGGTTCTGTACCCGGTCCAGACTGGAGGCTCTCTGGTGGCTGAGATGGTGCCTCGTTCAGCAGATGTGGGCTACCTGGTGAGCAAAGTGGTGGCTGTTGATGTGGACTCTGGACAGAATGCCTGGCTCTCCTACAAACTGCAGAAAGCCACAGACAGGGCGCTGTTTGAAGTGGGCTTACAGAATGGAGAAATCAGAACTATCCGCCAAGTGTCTGATAAAGATGCTGTGAAGCAAAGACTGGCTGTTATAGTGGAGGACAATGGGCAGCCCTCTCGTTCAGCTACAGTCATTGTTAACGTGGCGGTGGCGGACAGCTTCCCTGAAGTGCTGTCAGAGTTCACTGACTTTCCACACGACAAGGAGTACAATGACAACCTGACTTTTTACCTGGTGTTGGCTTTGGCTGTAGTTTCCTTCCTCTTCATCACCTGTTTGGTGGTTATTATATCAGTGAAGATCTACAGGTGGAGACAGTCTCGCATCCTGTATCACTCCGGTCTCCCTGTGATTCCATATTATCCTCCACGTTACTCGGACACTTTGGGGACAGGGACTCTCCCACACGTGTACAATTACGAGGTGTGCAGGACGACTGACTCCAGAAAGAGTGACTGTAAGTTCGGCAGAGCTGGTCAGAACGTGCTGATAATGGACCCCAGTTCTACAGGAACGATGCAGCGGATACAGAGTGAAAAGAGCATCCTGGATGAAGCAGACTCTCCTCTAGAGGTGAGGCTTTTAACATATTTAATCAATAACCAACTGCAGTTATCTTACTGTTTATTTATTGGTGTGTGACCTTTATGAACTTTTGGATTATATTTAACTTTCAACCATTAAGGTATTTTCAGCAACACAGGGCAGGGATATTTCCACTGTTCAAAGGTTGACCATCCTGTTTGATTTAAATGAGCCTATATGACAGAGAGGCTTCATTGAAAAGTTGCTTCTTGTGTGTGCGTCATGCAGGTTTCACCGCTGCATCAACCAGTAATCAAAGCTGAGTTATTCATCCCAGTCAGGTAAATAATGTGAGCAGAGACTACCAATTTGTTTGCATTATATTTACTACAGTACTGGAAACATTTTCACAACCCATGTATCTTCTGGACTTCAACCAAAATAACATTTTTCAGTCAGAAATATCTAGTGGAAATTATTATTTTGGTGATCTAGCTCTGTATTATTAGCAGAGCATTTTCCAGGTCTGGAGATCAGCATCAAACATATGAATGAGACAAAGCATCCTAAAATACATCATTACTAGAAGATTTTTGTTTGAAGGCATGGATGACATTTAATATCGATTGAGT
>NW_027180876.1:0-25000 GCF_040956055.1 Brachionichthys hirsutus | reverse complement strand
GATCCAGGAATTTACTACACAATTAGCTTCTCTCTACTCATACTAATTTACATCTCAAAGGGTTAAAATCTCTTTTTCTCAGCACTGGACCGACATCTACCTGAGCTGGAATCCAGAACTCTACCCTGGTGTCCAGAACCTTCGATTCCCCTCAGACCAGGTCTGGACCCCTGACATCCTCCTTTACAACAGGTCAGCTCCCTTCAGCCCTTCACCAGGATGTCAAAAACAGTTGACAGTTTGACAGTTTTTCTTTCCTAAAGTCAGTTAGAAATGCAGGCCGCTTGTTATTCCTCCAACACAACTAATTGTGTTGTGTTTGCATGTCAGAGTGGGAGACGGCTGGTCGGGTCTGAGACCGAGGGAAAGCAAAGATAAAGAGAGGGAAAGAGTCAATCACACAGAGGAAAGTATAAAAAATTAAAATAAATAGAGGATTTTAATACATTTCAATACATAAACTGAGGCTAAGAGAAGCTGTTTTGCATGTCTGCCAGATTGTCACCGATATTTGAGAGATGAGTGTTTGGTGTTTCTCTTCATGCCTGCTAATATTCCCTCCCAACACACAAGCAAACAGAGACATGAACAAAGCAGGGGATGAAACAAAGGTTTGGAGGTGTTGACCCAAATTTTAAAAGCTCAGCTTTTAGACCTGCGAGGATTACCCATCCTCATCTCTCTGCTCCTCCCCAACTCCCTCCCCACCTGACCATCTCTCCTCTCCTCTCATTCTATTTCTGTATTCTCTCTTTCATGACTCACTGCCTCACTTTAATTCAATCAAGTCTTTCTCTCCATACTTGATCGTTCCTAGCCTGCACCATCTCCTCTTTATAAATCTTCCCATCTACCTGCCTTTGACTGTCCAGGTGTCAGCGCTTCACTCTCCCTTCGTCTCTCAGTTTAACCCTTTACGTTGCGCTACTCTTTCAGCTGCCGTCTCTTGTGCTGCATGTTCTTTCGCCTCCAGATGAAATCTGTCCACACAAAACGGCATCTCTGTTTTCCAAAAAATAGTCTTTATAAATTTAATTGCTGAATATATATATCTGAATATATATATCTGAATATATATAATTCATAACGTTTTTGCCATTTGGGAAATGTAATTTTATAAATCCCCTCATTTATTTATAGTGCTTGAATAATCAGTTTAATTGTGTCCAGGTCAGATGCATCTTGTTATGTAATGCTTTAAAAATAGAGCTTTAAAAGTGAACTTGTATGTGATGTTGTCATCTTGTGTCTCCTCAGATCTATTTTTCTATACTGATGTTTCATGCATAGATCATATTTATTTTGAATCATCCAGACCAAATCCATGCATATTTGCTCACACTTACTGAGGGTTTGTACTGTGATTGATCAGTTCACACTAATTAATTCACATTAATGTGCACCCAACAGCTGGCATTGTGGTTGGGTTGTCTTATTGGAGAGAGAGAGAGAGAGAGAGAGAAATTAATAACTTAATTCAACATAAGGTTGTTACGAAAGGATTTAATGTGGCCTCCACTGGAATAGAGATGCACATTTATATTGACGCTCTCCCGCTTCATTGATGAAGCTGTTACCTGCCTGATCGAGTCTGTGTCAGAGCTAACATGGCTACCGGTACGCTGTCCTTTCTCATTAGTGGGAAAAGTCAATGGTCTCACTTGACTGAGGATCAATGAGACACAGGAAGGACGTCCAGCTCAGCTAAACCGCAGACAGAATCCTAATTCAGAAAGTTAGCGATGGATTGCAGCACTGGACCAGATGTAAAGATGAATTCATCAAATAAATTGAGAGGTGGAGTGTCATTCTGTTCCACCGATTCTCTCAGGACAATCGCTGGTGTGCACATTTACAGTAAAATTATTCAAATGTAAAATGTGCAGAAATTTATTCTGAAGTATTTGTGTTGAGAGAAAATCTATATTACAGGCAAGCATAGCTTTTTAGCACACACACACACACACACACACACACACACACACACACACATGCAAAGGCTTGTTGTGACGTCTAAGCGAAAGCATACATAACTTTAAATAAAGTTTGATAATTTGAATAATTCATCACATAGCACTGCTTGGGGTCCAGGCCACACAATTCCCCATAAAAAAACACTCACGCACACATACAGGGAGAGAGGGGATAATAAATAACATACTTATCGCCACTAAAGCATAAATCACTCAATCTGAGTCGTCGCAGAGGACAAATGAAACGGGTCCTTCAGATCTTGCCAGGGTTTGCATCGAATGCATCATTTAGCTCTACGAGATGTTTTTGTGTGACCTAAAATGACAAACAGAGGACTTGGTTGATAATAATGTTTATATATATATGTATATATGTAGATATTTAGTGCATTTCATGTAATAAATGAAGACTCGATGCTTCACACTAAAAGTTTTAGTTTTTTCAACTGTAGAAAATGTACTTTGATTGAACATTTTATGTTCAATTATGTCATGTTGTATGACTTTGTTTATTACTGGATGCTTTTATTCAGTTACCCCCGAACAGGCTGTCAGTAAGGGAGAAAAGAAAAATCCAAAACTAGTAAAAATATCACCTTCAGGGACAGACGGCTGAGAGAAAGCATAAAAGCCACCGTCTGGTTCATGGTGAAGATAAAGATAAACCGGTGGTTATGCAACTCTAAATAAACCCAGACGCTCAACCACTATCAGTTTCTATGACAGAGGAAAGACAATAATCTGGAACAAATATTGCATAATGAGGCGAGGATTATTCATCTTCCTGGCTGTTCTAGTAAAAGCAGCAATGAAAAGAAAGAGGAGATGGTTTCCGCTCTCACTTTAAATCAACACCAGCGGAGTGAAGGACGAGGCTCTTTCATGACTTGGAAGTTCTCTTTCCCAATTAGGTTTTCATTGCTCCGACTTCCGGAGGATGTAACTCTGCTTATTTTAATATTTACTTTGAATTCTGTAAAACTTGAGAGTCTGCTACATGAAATCAAATCCGCCTTTCACTTTGTATATTAATTTGACAATTCCCTTAAGTACTGGAAATCTGCAACGTCCATGTTTTGGTTTTGTTCTTGTCAAGCTGTTCTGGGCAGCTTAACAAGCACTAGCCGGCAGACGGACAGCGGGGATGTCTGTGACTGTGAGCTGGGTGGATCGTTCAGCTGCTAGTGGGCAAAAAAATATGCAACTCGGGAGAACGTGCTGTAAAAACAATTTAAAAGGAAAGAGACACGGTTCTCCCTGTGTCTGCGTGGGTTCTCTCCGGGTTCTCCGACTTCCTTCCACCTCCACAACATGCAGTTTAAGTGAATTGGTTGTGAATGATGCCAGGTATCTTAAGCAAACCGGAGCTTTAGAAAACGTTGAGCACACCTTCCTTCTGTATTGTCTCCCCAGTGCGGACGAGCGGTTTGACGCCACCTTCCATACCAACGTTCTGGTGAATGCATCGGGCTACTGTCAGTACATCCCCCCCGGCATCTTGAAGAGCACCTGCGACATCGACGTGCGCTGGTTCCCCTTCGACGTGCAAAAGTGCGACTTAAAGTTTGGCTCCTGGACACACAACGGCTGGCTGCTGGACCTCCAGATGCTGGATGTGGATACATCCACCTACATACCCAATGGAGAGTGGGACCTTGTCGGTACGAGAGATTTATCCACCGTAGAGTTCGGTGTGTTTGCATAATTATGTGAATAAAAAGTACTCTGACTCGTGAGGTAATATGGCACAGTGGCTGTTCAGTCTGTGTAGAACTTGGAATGATCCATCATTGATCTCTTTCAGTAAAAAAAAAAAATGTAAATGACTTTTAATATTGAAGTTGTTGTGGAATTAGGTCTCGGAACTGGGACGTATTGCTTTAAATGATTTCAGTCTGCCATCATTTGAGCGATTGTCGCTGGAAGAACTGGAATTGGGAGCCCATTTGGACGACCTCCCGAGCAGGGCATCTCCAGCTGGGACAGAGTAGCTGTAGATCTCAGTGCCGGCGCCTCCTGGGTGATGGCAAGCTGGAAATGAGTGTCAGACAGACCAGATGGCGTGCGATTTAAATGTTTGGCACATTAGCGTGAGCGTTGCCAGGCCATATGTGAGAGCAGCGCATCACATGTCTGGAGTTATAGTTCAAGGTGAGACCATTCAGATATGGGTAACAGATAACAAAGAGTATTCCTTGTTTTCTATTTTTCTACTTTCTAAATATCTTAATTGATTTCACATGGATAAATAAATTGAAACGTAAAGCCCTAATCTTGGTCAGATGCAGATCCACTCCAGTCCTCTTCTGCAATCTATTCATCCAAGCAATGGACAGACAGATAGACAGACAGAATCATCGTCATCGTCATTAAGAGCAGTTAGTCTGATGATTTCTGAGTTTACACAACATTCTATGAGATTAAATAATTTTGTATTGTTTGTCCTGTTTGTGTGGGCTTCCTACTCAGGTGTGCCAGCGAAGCGCAACGAGTTATACTACGAGTGCTGCAAGGAGCCTTACCCCGACGTGACGTTCACGGTCACCATGCGCCGCAGGACGTTATATTACGGCCTCAATTTGCTCATCCCCTGCGTGCTGATCTCCGGCTTGGCCCTGCTGGTCTTCTTGCTACCTGCAGACTCTGGAGAAAAGATTTCTCTGGGTGAGGATTGCTGAAACACAATGTTTTATTTATTTAAGTATAGAATGATTAAACCAGGGGTGGGCAAACTTTTTGACTCGTGGGCCACAATAGGTTCTAAAATTTGGCAGAGGGGCCGGACCAAGAACAGATGGATGGAGTATTTGTGTGAGCTAATATAAATGACACATGAAAGCTGTTGCATTAAAGGATTTGGCCTTTTACAGGTAGCATTACAGGGAAAAGGTCAAATGAATGAGGTTTAATTATAATAACATTTTATTTAATAATATAATTTGGACAAGTTTGGCGGGCCGGATTAAAAAGACCAACGGGCCGCATATGGCCCCCGGGCCTGGGTTTGCCCATGCCTGGATTAAACCATAGAATGAATTAAAAGCACCTACGTAAACCTTTCGATGCGTGTAGCCGTGCATTCATATTTCTCTACGCGTGCATGTGAATCACACAACAAACCAGCCTTGCCACTTAATCCATGTCAGATTTGTTTCGGTGCCGGTGTGTTATGATGAATGACTGTCTGGATAAGGAGTCTCCATTTACACAGTCAGTGTTTGAGTTATTTCTCGTGCTGCAACCTCCTTCAGACGCGCCAGAGGAGCCAACGGCTGATAAATGGCTGCAGTCATGAAAACATCACTGAGTGCATGCACAAGTAATTAAAGGACGGATTTCATACGCCGGTGACCCTGAACGTATAACCATGTATTTGCTCCCTCTCTCTGTCTCTGTGACAAGGCATCACCGTGCTACTGTCGCTAACCGTGTTCATGCTGCTGGTAGCAGAGATCATGCCTGCCACATCCGACTCTGTTCCTCTCATCGGTGGGTTATACTTCTGTGTTCGTGTGTATGTGTGCGTTTAACATATTGATGTGGGCAGGATAATGGAATCACCATGGAGGACGTGTTTTTGGCTGCACCTCCAGTCAGGCAACACGATTGCGTCCCAATTTTGAAAGGCTTTTGTCTTTCAAGTTAAAATCTTGATGATTACATCAAGGCTTTCCAAGACACACCATCATCATCATCATCATCATCATCATCATCAGCCAGTGAGAGAGATAGAGCAACTGTTGGTTTTGCCAGTGGACATCTTGACTCACATTAACTATCTTACTGGTGTTGACTGATATTAAATAAAGTTCATACGGCTGGATTATTATCAGGTTTAAGAATCTGTATAATTTTCCAGTGTATTTATTCTGCTTCACGATTTCAGTGTTGATTTTATTGTTGCAGTTTTGAGTGCAGTTTCCTTTTCCTCTTGGCAAATAACCTTTTGCATGGTTTGAGCAGAGTTCTTTGCTTTCATGTTAGGGTGCCGTGTAATACATGTGCATCAAATATGACCGTGGGGTAGTTCAAATGGGATAGAAAACACTCGCATAAAATAATCATACTTTTTGTTTACGCTGCAGCGCAATACTTTGCCAGCACCATGATGATTGTGGGGATGTCTGTGGTGGTGACGGTTATCGTCCTGCAGTTCCACCATCATGACCCTCACGGAGGCAAAATGCCCAAATGGGTGAGTTTAAAATTTCAATATGCAGCATTCACCGTCATTATTTTATTTATTTATTTATTTCGACCACGTAAACAACCAAAAATGATAAAACAATGCCAAATACATGTGCACACATATACATAAACATAAATACATATATATACTGTACACACATATGTAAAGACATATTCACACACACACACGCAGCACATGTAATATTAATTAACAATAACTCAGACAATAAATAATAACCATAATGCACTATCTATGCCATTTACGTGAGCGAAAGGGAGTAGGAAGCAGCATCTCGGGCCAAACATAGCTAAAGAAACGGCAGTGCTGATTAATTATGAATCAAGATTGGGACCGGACAAGTTGTCAGAACTATATTTTCATGTGGTATTTAGCTTCCACCTGACGGCAGCTATTTTGTAAATGGACTGGGAACGACCACCAAGTCCTTTTTTTTTTTACCATGCAGCATAAAATAGTTTATGTGACTGATACTGTGTGTACATACCAGTGAGACTCCTCTCTTTTTTCAGGTTCGGGTGGTTCTACTGAACTGGTGTGCCTGGTTTCTTCGAATGAAGCAACCAGGCGAAGGGCGCAAGCGGCCAGCTTACAAGTACCGTCACACCTCCCAACACAACTCCAGCACGAGCTCCATAGAGATGGGCGCCGTGCCAAGCCTCAGTGTACCCCTGTCCCAGACCTCCTGCCCGCCGTGTCCCACAGGCACCTCAAACGGTTCGATGAACCTCTACTTTGGCAACTACCACCCCATCGAGAGCTCGCACTGTCCATCTTCGAGTGACTCCGGGGTAGTGCTGGGTGGGCGTGCCCACTGCTCCCCAAGTGACGAGGCTGAGCCACCTGCAGGAGCTGGCGGCGTTGGATGCATCGGCATGGGCATCAGCATCCCCCCACCAGAAATCCAGCACATTTTGGCGGAGGTGTCATACATAGCCCAGCGATTCCGAGACCAGGATGAGGCCGAGGCCATCAGCAGTGAATGGAAGTTTGCAGCGGCAGTGGTGGACCGGCTCTGCCTGGTTGCCTTCTCTCTCTTTTCTATTGTTTGCACATTCACCATTCTAATGTCAGCGCCAAACTTCATAGAGGCTGTTTCAAAGGACTTCACATAACCAGTTACAGCAGCAGGAGAGAGAGTTGATTGATGAAATGAAACACTGTGCATGCCATGGTTCCCAACCTTCAGTCAGGACCCCCCCCCCCCCTCCCCCCACTGGAAAAGAGATGGAATAGACTGAAAAATGTCTAAACATATCTCTGGAAACTAATGAAAATATATGGACCCATTCAAATTTTCTCAATCATGTAATCAATTGAACCAAGCTTGGTACAAACCAATCACTGAAAATTGGGGGCGGCAGTTGTCCGGTCCACAGGGAACTCGCTTGGGGGCCGGAGGGACTATGAAGGATTGACTTGATGGTTCGTTTAGTTGTTTTTGGGTTGATAAGGACCCAAAATCACCATAATAGTGTAGAAACATGGGAAAAGTGAGTTTTTCATAATATGGGACCTTTAAGAGATTTATGTGGAAAATAATGGAGCTGCTAATTGTCTTGAAGTTGAAAGGTTGTGAGTGCAAATATCAGTCTCATTCACAATTGATTTAAAAAAACTGGCTTCAATAACTGTACGATGGCACATGCAGTACCCCCCCCCCCCCCCCCCCCACAGTCCACCTCAGCCATGTATGTACTAACATCACCTTGATCAAATACCAACTGCTACCCATCTGAACTTTGAAACTATGAGACATTTTTTATTTAAGACTATATAATGATGTTTGGTCAGTTGAACTTGAGACGTTTCACTGTGAATTTTATAATTTTTGCATTTGTTTTGGGCCACAGCGTGTCAGACACTCTTTGATTGCTTTGGCACAAGTCTAGAGTGAAATGTTTATTTCAGACCATTTTTCACTTGGTTAATGTTTTAGTTCTGCTAATAGAATTAATTAATGATGTAATTACATGATAATGCATTGTGCTGGTGGGTTTGTACTGATGCATATTGCCATATGCACAGGTGTCTTTTCCAAGTGTAGTCAAATACTGCATATTTAACTGTTACTGTGACACCATGTGTGCATGTACGCATCATTGATTCCACTGTAAGAAGTACGGTAGGTCACAAATTACATTAACTGCAGAATATACTGTAGATTTATTAAAAGGTCTCAGCTTCATCTGTGTTTTGTAGCAGGAGCCGAGTGACCGATTCACAAAACAATGTTCATCTGTTTATTTTCACCTTCACCTCCCAGCCACCTCATTGTCATAGCTTCAGTCTTAATCTATTATTCCAGTTGTGAGTTTTTTGCTCTTTATGTCAATAAATGTTTACTTACACTCTGTATAACAGACTCACTGAATTTTATGCATGATTTTACAAATTATTTTTATTGTGTGATTTTTCTAATATTTTAAACTATTTGCTTGGGTTTTAATCTTTCTTTTCTAGAGGGATAGGGTTTTTCTTAAACAGGCCGAAAAAGTTCTCAACCTCCCACTTTTGATGTTTTCTGGATGAACACTTCCGGTTTTCCTAACTCTCCTGGTTCTTTTATCCCATTCAGAGGTGTGTAATCAACAATTCAGGTACAAGTTGGTGAGGAAAATCAGTGCTCAGGTTCGCACTCCGGTCCCTGTGTCTGTTCCAGTCGTCACACTAATTCAAAACCTATTTCTGGTTATATTGTTACAACGTGGACTAGCAGGTGGACCCCAGTAAGCAGAGACGCACACAAAAGATAGTTTTAAACTTTTTTACTGAAGAAGAAAACGACAAATAAAAACTGAGGATCGGACCAGCTGGAGTCCGAGCAATATAGAGACTAAAAGCACATAATGATGACTGGATGAGTATCAGGTGTGTGGAGGCCAGTCCCACCAATCCACCAGCTGCAGCCTCAGGCACTAATCAGAGCAAAGTAGAACCATATGTGAGGAAAAAGACACAATCCTCACAGATATACTGGGCCAACGATTAGAGTGGTGTGCATTCTTCCACAAAGACTGCAGAGATTAAATTTATGAATGCCTTCTTGTTCTAATAAGTAAATAAAAGAACAAAATAAAGGTTGGATACTTGTAACCAAACAAGAATTCTTATTAAACTCCTCGGGTGCAGTCAACTGGCTGCTGGTAGTCGTTTTTTGGAGATGCTGCCTAGGAACATGATGAAGAAGGACAATTCATAATTGCAACCATTTACAGGAAAATTGTAGAAATAGAAGTAGAAAGCCTTTATTGTCATTGCATAGTGGATATATAACGAGATTAGGTAGCGCATGAAGGCAGGAATGTCATTACCCTCAAAGTAAAGAATGAGATCAACTACCAATTAACATGGAAGGAAAAGCCTTGTTGCAATTCCATACTATGGCCCAGAATGAGAAGGGTTTCAAATGTTTGTTATTGAGAGTACATGCTCATTCTGTGCAGGATTGCCCGACGCTGGTGCTGTGGTTGCCAGTTCATTCCAAAGCTAACACATGGACTCTCACCGGCAGATTTACAGGCGGTGAAGCACCAGGACCTGGACCTGAGTGGTCAACAAACTCCGGCGTCAAAAACTAAAATTGTGAGTAGGATCTACAAACACGACAACATAGAATTTGACTGTATAGGCAGAGAGCCTGAATGTTTGTTTCTGGAGAAGTCAGGAATAAAATAAAATAAAATTGAAACCCCATTTATTGATTCAGAAATCAGTTACAAATACACATAAATTCTGATTCATTTTTACTTTTCTTGGTTGGTGTATAAAGATACCAAGAACAATTTAACCTTTTGGTGATGATCCAGATCATCGCGTGGACGGTGTAAATCTAACTATGAGGGGAATGAGCTGCTTGGCGGAGGTCTGTGCTCTCGGAGTGCTTCTCTAACCTTTGCAGTGAGCTAGCTAATATCTCTCAAATGTGCAACTCTCCTTAGGAATACATTTCTGGCTTTATCATCTAATCTAGCGATGCCAATGAAAGTCTCTCTGATATGGGTGTCTTTAGCGCCATTTAGTGGTAAAGTGCAGAATTTCACAAATATTATATTAAATTATATTATATAGATATATTATATATACAATATTTTTTCAGTCCTTCCAAAATTGATGGTCCTGCTGGATATGATTAAAGACAGATTATTCCAAAATATCACTGTATTTAAAAGAAAGAAAGACGTGTCACGTCTTAAAAAAAAAAAACCTGTTGAGAAAATAAAGGAAATGTTTATCTTATATGAAGAGCATTAATTCCAAGTGATTTCTAAGAAAATACAAGGCTATTTATGTACCGGTAAATCAATTGCCAGCTATGAAATTATGCAAGGGAACATAAAGTAATGGACGACTAAAACTACCTTTTTCCTGTCAACAATTTTTCCAATCAACAAACTACTCAACATAAAATTAACGGTGAGAATCTGTGACAATCTCCAGTGTTTAACACAACAATTTCACAATTTCAGGATATAATGACAGATTATTGTGTCAATATTCAACTTTTTGATTTTTGTCAGTTTGCAGATCTGATATTTCATTTATTTCACATGGGATTAGAATAGCTGCGGTGTCGCATACGGCCTTAGACCTTTGATAATTTAATCTGTGACATTATTCCTTTTTCATTTTCCCTCCCTCATTGCTCTTGTCCCGCGGTACACGCCCCATATTATAAAATTCCAAGTTTGGCTTCATGTCGGTGAGATGGGCGAGCCGGTTGGACATTGCAAAGAAAGCAGCAACAGCAGCAATGTCCCAGGCATCCTCCCGGTCAAAGCCTGCATCCTCCAAGGCCTGGAAATGCTGCTCTGTTATGGTCTCACTGCGACACACAGCGATCGCAAACTCCAGCATGGCGCGCTCCCGAGGTGACAGCTCAGCGTTCTCATAGTTAACAGCCACCTGGGTTGAAGAAGGGAATACATTGTTGTCATTCGCTGACACATGGTAAATCCGCTTGATTCTCTAGTCTTACAATGGCAACATGAAATGTACTTTGTTTCTATTATTGATGAATTAGAATTCATTATGTTCATGTGGTAAAAAAAACTTCAGTTACTGTGTCTTTTGCATAAGAAAGTCTTAATTTCATTGCATCACCGTGTGTAATGACAATAAAGTGCTATTTTATTCTATTCTAAGAAAAGGAGAGGCACGTCATGAAATCCAAAATGTTACCTGATCACAAAGAGTGGGATTCTTGGAGTAAATGCGGTGCAATGCACTGTGGGAAACCACACAGTAAAGACACTTGTTTTGGATACTGGTGGCAACTACAATCAGCTCACGATCTGCCTTGGATAAATTGCCTGGGAGACATCAGACACTTAATTAATGTCACATTGGAAAAACACACATTTACAGAAGAACAAAATGAAAAGTAGGTCAATGTGAGGATTGGGGACAACGGAGAGGATCGGCTCAGTTTTACGTTGTTTGGTATTAAGTTATATACCAGCTCAAGTGGTTTGGGCGATCTCCAGACTAGCTTTTGCTTCATGCTCTGTCTTAATGTATTTTCATTCAGGCCTGTCCTTGATATGTGGAACACAATAATGGGGCGCTCTGTTCATATTTTAAACCACTGGTTCTTAAAAAGCTACAGGGGGGGACTTTCCAAAACAGCGCACGGTCCTGATGTGGTCCCGAATGAAGGCGTTTGTGTTTCTGCCAGATCTTATCGTAACCTAGTCGTGTTTTTGTGTTGCTGACAGCTTCTAAAAGCATCTAATTTATCATAGCAATAATTGGCACAACAGGCATAATTCTTTGGAGTCATAAAATCTCTCGATAGAAATTGAACTATAGAGAAACACAAACACCCTCACCTGTCTCTTTGTTCATGAGTTCATTGTAGTAAGCGAAGAAGGCTCTGAATTCTGCTGGTCTGTGAGCGAGGGCTTTGAAGACATTGGGCAGAAAGCCTCCCTGTGGAAACAGCAAGTTTAGCAAGTGGCACAATCAGTGATCAGCTCGGTAGGGTAAAATGGCTTCTTTATTTCTTACCTTTAACTCTACTTCCTCCATAAGCTCCGCTATATCGTAAGGAAGGTCTTTCTTGTCAGGAACCGGGTAGCGACTTATTTTGTCTGCTGATGGAGGGGTGGAGAAACGTCTGGATCCGGCTGCCATCGCCTTCCCTCTCAACATGTAACATGAACGGAGAGACGTCTGGACGGACGACAGGGGAGTTAGTTATGGAAGAGAAATCATTCAGCTCCCAATGCATTTGAGGTTTAATGGGAAATATGCTACTTAAAACACTACAATCATCAGTTTTAAAAACCCACATCACACATGGTCACGCACGCACACACACAGTAACAGTAATGACAATAATAAATGCGAGCTGCAGCGCTATGCTGTAGCGTACGCCCTAAAATAGTTACAGAAGACATCACAAAAACAGCAGCATCTGGAGCGGATCCTCAGATGTGTATTAGCAGTGTTAAAACTAAACAAGAGGGACGCTGTCCTGCAGCATCTGTTTACTATTTTCACCAAAGACTGTCACAGATATTTCATATACGTGTCTGGGAACTGCAGTAGTAACCTGTGGGGAAAAAAAGAGTATAATATGGGATCTTTAATCATAAGAAACAGAATACTTTTATTCTGGAATGGGATAAAAACGACCTGAATTCAGTGCAATGAAACTGAGGCGAGCCAAAGTTTGTCATCAAGGTATTAATGACCTTTGGAGGGGTTGATTTAAAATTATATTTATCAGTATCTGGATTCTTTTTAAGGATTCTGCAACATTTTGGATATAACTTTCAAAACACGTTATCAAAAATTTGGATAAACCTACGCCACGAACTTTTCCGTGTTATTTCCGTGTCTAAACGCTCGGTTTGAGACCGCAAAAAGAGTTTATCCTGTCCTTCTAGGGAAAATAGTTGATTAATGTTGCATTGAGCCATGCAAACCTCTTGTGGTTATCGTAAACATGTTACGAGCAGCATATAACAATCATATAACACCATAATAAACAAGATCTCAGAAAAGAAAAACAAGAACTCACGAGCTCAGTCAACAAACGCGGACGAAACCACTTCAAGACGAGCGCATTCATGTCAGGAAGTTGTGAAGTTCCCCGGAATAAATAGTTCGATCGTTAACTGCGATAGAATCGTATCCAATATGCGACTGATCAGTTATGTCTATGTGTAAGCTCCGAGCGTTGCGTCACTGAAAACGCTCATCGTAAAGCGGACGTCTTTGCGACAGCCGAACCAATCAGGATGCAGCATTGCATCAGGGATCAGGTTGCGGGTGCTTTGTTTCTAACGTTGGTTGGAAATATGCCATTCATTGTTGTTTCCTTGCAAAAACATCCAAAATACTTTTTTATTTATTGCATGCTTTAGTAAATCGATTAACCAAGTAGAATTATTGATAACATCGTGATTGTGTTGCGCATCCATACGTCATCTAAGCCTGGGAGACACAGCCCGGGTAAAACTCCCCCATGTCCATGTACTCCGGAAGTGATATCGTTATACACGAGCGGAAGTTTTTCTTTCATTGAATAAAAAACCGTGCAAGGATATATATATATTTTTTTTTTACAGATAAAGTAACCAACTGGAATTTAACATTATCACAGACATGTTTTACCATGTAAGTATATATATTTGTCTTGTCAGCAGGGAAACACATGGATATGTCTCAGTGCGTGCTTAGCACGTCTGCAGGTTAGCATTACTGTAAGTAATAGTGCGGACAGCGCTTCCAAACATCGTCTCATCATAATTCTTTCTTTATCTATACAGAAACAGCACCAGCTTTCTCTCTCGCCAGATTAACTAAAACTACATCGTTGTTAATACCCTAATATTAATTTAAATCGTACAATGGAACACGCACACACACACACACACACACACACACACACACATGTTCTTTTGTGTTTCCACAGATTTCTTTGGACCATGAAATATTACTACATCCGAGGTACTTTGGGCCGAACCTCCTCAACACGGTGAAACAGAAGCTTTTCACAGAAGTGGAGGGAACCTGTACCGGAAAGTGAGTGGCTTCCGTCCATCACGCTGGTTCGACCCAAATCCCGTCTTTTGTTTTTGTTCTGTCTTCAATTGTTGTATCTTGGCCTATTCTTTAAAGTTAGTCAGCTATGACAGATATGAAATAACACGAACGATCCATTGGAACATTATCAGAAAGATATCGATTGGCTTGCCATTGGGCTATCGTTATGAACGTAATCTAATGTTAACAGTGCAGTAATTGTCTGTTGCATTGTACATGAATACTCTACCAGATCTAAGTGAGAGCCATTACTATTTGCTTGAACTAGCTTGGAATTAGTTTTGAACTTTTAATATTGTATTTTTTTTCCATTGCTATTGGCATAATATTTAACAAAAAAAAAACAGTTTAAGACTCCTTCGGACCTTTTTGATAGTCACAGGGTTTCTACGTAGTTTAAGTTTTACTTTCAACCTGGTGTTTTTAGCCTGCGCTTCATAATTAAATATTACAAGCCAAGGGCTAAGTTTGAATGGAAAGTTACATTGAGCTGTGATTCAAGTGTGTGTGCACAGAGGAAGCAAACATAAACAAATTGGTGCTTTGATCCTGCACGAGATAGAATATGAATACAATAATAATAAGTGAAACACATTCTGGAATCGTTTGATCACTGTACGTGCTGTGTGAGAACTTGAATTGCTTTACTTCTACTTCTACTACTGTACTTTCGGCTTGTCTCGTGAGGAGTTGCCACAGCGTAGTAGAGAGCTCCGCCCGTGTATCAGGCAAAACTTAAAACTGGGTTTTAACTTGCTAATCTAAAAAAAAAAGCACTCAATAGCCAACAATAATGCACCGCAGCAGACTTTTTCTTCGACGTTATAATAATTTCAAGATATATTTGATTCAAATATTTGAACATGTTATCCATTTAATTGTATTTCCCCCCCAGGTATGGCTTTGTCATTGCAGTCACCACCATTGACAACATCGGGGCAGGTGTAATCCAGCCGAGCCGAGGGTTTGTCCTCTATCCAGTCAAATACAAAGCCATTGTATTTCGCCCATTTAAAGGTGAAGTGGTGGACGCCGTGGTCACTCAGGTTAATAAGGTGAGCTATGATGAAGTCTTCTTCACTTTCATTTGCTTACTCTTGTTACCTTAAAACTCAGGTGCTACTTAATCACGTCAGTCATGCCTAAGCCTATTTAAATCTGAAGTGATCCATAAAGTCACACTTTCTTTTGTGCACTTCAATTCTATTTCTCTTTGTTTCTCAAAGGTCGGCTTGTTCACAGAAATTGGTCCCATGTCTTGCTTCATCTCTCGCCATGTGAGTGGGATTAACATTAACACTTGGCTGTTTGCCTTAAAGATACTTTTTATTTTATTTTATATAATCTTTATTTTATGAGAAACTTTATTTTTGCAGTCCATCCCCTCAGAAATGGAGTTCGACCCAAACTCTAATCCTCCTTGTTATAAGACACTTGATGAGGTAAGAATATTCATTGTTTTTTATTGATTTAATACTGAACTTTATTGGGTACACTCCCTTAAACTGTATAAAAATGTATGTGTAAGGATATTTATGGAGGTAACTCCGGGACCCCTTCAAAATAAACAGGAATAACGATTTTACATTTGATTTATATGTACAGTATTACCTTGACAATCGAGCATAATTCATTCCAGGACCGAGCTCGTAACTCAAAGCACTCGTATATCGAGGTATTACTGTAAATAGATCTGAAGTAAAAATGCGTGCGTGTGGGGGTGGGGTGGGGGGTTGTTCTGAAAAGGGAATCTTCTTACCAAGGTGTTTTTTAGGCCTGGTTGGATTGCACTTTGCAGGAAAAATTAAAACAGCTATTGGTGAAAATGAAACGTAAGTTACAAATTCTGCATGCAAAGTAGTGACATACTGCTTATTGTATTTCCACTCCTATCAGTTTTCATTTAATAGAGTTTTATTTCCCTTTTTTCAAGGACATTGTCATCCAGCAAGATGATGAGATCCGGCTGAAGATTGTGGGAACAAGAGTGGACAAGAATGACATTGCAAGTCTTTTTTCTTTGTTATTTTGGAAAATTGTTATGAAGGCTTATCATGTGTAGGCAGGCTGGAACAGGTGGAGGAAAGTATCAGGTGTGCTCTGTGATAGAGTGTGAGCGAGGATGAAGGGAAAGGCCAGCCATGATGGACGGCTTAGAGACGGTGGCTCTGAGGAGAAGACAGGAAGCGGAGCTCGAAGTGGTGGAGATGAAGATGCTGAGGTTCTCCTTGGGAGTGACCAGGTTGGAGAGGATTAGAAATGAGGCAGTAAGAGGGACAGTGAAGGTTAGACGCTTTGGAGATAAGGTCAGAGAGGACAGACTTTGATGGTTTGGACATGTCCAGAGGAGAGACAGGGACTATATGGGTAGAAGGATGCTGAGGATGGAACTGCCAGGGAACAGGGCTAGAGGACGACCCAGGAGAAGATACATGGACGTAGTGAGGGAGGACATGAGAGTGGCTGGTGTTGGGGAGGACAATGCAAAGGACAGGGTGAAGTGGAGAATGTTGATTTTATACCAGTTTGTAGAAGTGTTTTGCATAATAATCAATAGCATTTTAAAAACAAGTTTCTCTCTCTCTTTTTTTAGTTTGCCATCGGGTCTCTCATGGATGACTACCTTGGTGAGTATTATTGGAACATTATCATATGTGGTTTATCTGTTAGATGGACATGGACTGATATAATTCCATGTTTGATATTAATTCCTCTGAGTCACATACTCCTGAATTTATTTTAATTGTTCATTACTTTAATGAAAATGCATTACCGTATGTTTGTGATTGATCATTGTACCTTCTTCATTTCCAGGTCTTGTGAGCTGATTCTCTCCAGATGGTGCACATTTCAAATGGGACATCGTATAGCATTGTAGTTATTCCTATATTGAAATGAATCTATCCTGATTTATATTGTATACTCAGTTGGTGAAGCCTCTTACCTACATTACTTTCTGTTTTTCTCTGGGTTTTTTTTATTTTTATTCGACAATATGTTATAAAAATTATTGTAACCATAAGAAGGCTGATTTGATTGAGCATGAAATGGGATAGAATGTACCCCATTAATTGACTGTTTCATTCAGGTAGAATTAATTAACATCTCAATGTACATTATGTTTTTTGTTTGTTTATGGTAATAAAATGTTTTTTTTTTTTAATTGTTCTTATACATCTTTTCTCTTCAAATTTCCTGTATGGAAAATATTATATCAGAGGGTTGTACCTCTTTGTGAGCAAATAAACTTGACAGCTAGCTTGCATGATAGTTAGAATCAGATCAGGTTTGTGGGTCGAGGCCTCATTTTAGAAAGATACGGCAAAACACGGACGCGCACGCTGAAATGGCGCGCGCAGTGACGCGCACGTCGTGTGTAAATACGTCACCGCGCCGCCGTTCCTCCTTTCTCTTGTCCTGAAGATGGCGGCGGGGGTGAGTAAGATGGAGCGGTCACCGGCTACGCTGCTTTTGTGACTTTCCTGGTTCAATCCGCTGAATATCTCGCCCATCCGCACTTCTACGGGACACGTTTGCAACTAAACAAAGTGGTCGGGATGTTCGATGGCTGCTTTTTATTTCATTTTCAAAGATTTAAATTCAAAGTGCGTTCGGGTCGACGCGAGTTCTTGCTATCCCTGACGTAGCAAGCCTCTGAATTCCGCCTCTCCTGGGTGAGGCTTCAGGCTTGTGCCACGTTGCCTTTAGAATTTTAGCGTTAAATGGAAACCTTCTACTTCTTGGTGCATTTGCTAAATCCTAGCACTTAAGTGGCCTTTATGTAGTCCCGATGCTAGCCCGTGTCAGTTTACAGCAATGAGCTATTTGGTTATTGTTGGTAGTGATGGCCTTATGTACGAAGGACTTTCAACGGGAACAAGACCGCAAGGGCTTTATTGAAATGCTCCTCTCAGACGGGGCGTTTTACTGCACTTGTGCTGCTCTAACATTCTAATAAATATATTCATCATCAACAATAAGGTTAGTTAGCATGCAAGGCTAGCCAAACGCCACGTGAAATGCCTTAATGTTTGCTATCGCGTAGCATTTGCCCATGATAGCCGATGAGATGTGGTGGCTCCAGCTCCCCCTGGTAGTCCAGCATTAGGCGCCATTGCTTTATGATGACATTGGAACATTGCGAGGTACGAATTAGTATTAGTTTTGCAAGCAGTCCAATTTCTAGTCCTACCAGGCATAACATCTTGTGTTAGGGAACGACACCGCATAGCCAAATGAATTTATTTTAATGACGCACATGTCCTAAATGTAATACAAAGATACACTGATATGTTAAAAGTGGCTACGTTGGCGGTGTGATTGATAAATAAGTGCGTCATCTCCCTTCTCTCCAGACTCTGTACACTTACCCAGAGAACTGGCGTGCCTTTAAGGCCCAGATTGCCGCACAGTACAGTGGGGCAAACGTCAAACTCGCCAGCAACCCCCCTGCCTTCACCTTTGGGCAGACGAACCGGACTCCTGCCTTCCTAAACAACTTCCCTCTGGGCAAGGTCAGTGACAGTGACCAGTTTTAAGTGGGATTCCTCCAGATGCGGTGTTACTGTGTTTGGGGAGCACGTTGTCTTTATATCAGCTTTAGCTCAAATCTTAACTAGGGTTTAACGTTCTGTTTTGCGAATTTTGCTATGAATTACAGGTACCAGCTTACCAGGGGGACGACGGCTTCTGTCTGTTCGAGAGTAATGCCATTGCTCACTACTGTAAGTTTGCTTATTATTGAAGTAGTTGGAGTGTAGCTAGTCTGTATCTATTTGGGCGTACGTCCATGAAGTCCTATATTAATGGTCAACCCTAACTAAGCATGAATGTCATTAAGTAAAGCTTCATGATCACCTTCGGTGTTAATCGGGGGCCTTCCCTTTTTGCCGAGAAAGAAATATTCCCCTGTCATTGGGCAAGGCAGTGTCTCGCCATGGCACGATGTCTTAATCTGATGGCGGAAAAGAAACTGAGACCATATTCATCCCAGTCCTCTCTGGTTGTGAGTAAAAGGCTGGTTCATGCTGTGGGCACAAGAAACAGTATGAAGCTACAGAATGATTTGAGCTGAGCTTCTTTATAGTTTTTTTTTTTAATTCAGAAAATGAAAGACATTCAGAAATTCGCTGATTTGATTTTCACGTAAAATCCTTTAATTTTCTCAGAAATTGACAGTGCGCCTTGCGTATTAATTCTGGTTTTGCTTACTGATCCTGAAACGATTTTATGTGGTACATGACGCTGAAAAATCTGTCTGTTTCAGTATGATTTTGGTAAGCCGCAAAGCCGCACCGCTTTGTGGATTGTCAGAGCATTATGGTTACCGAAGTCGGGGGGCCTTGCGGGGTGATACGTACTGGCTCTGCGCTTCAACATAATATTGTGGTGTGTTTATAAGGACAATGCCATCTGTTAAGAGACATGCTTACGAAGCGGATTTCCAACTCTAGGCTATCAGTCCTGCAGTCGAACATGGGAATAGAGCAGCCGCGAGAGAACCCAACATTTATGAATCAGCGGTTCGGAAGTGGAGGAAGCAAGAAGATAACCGGGCGAGTTAGAGCTTGTGAATGAGTTGAATAAAGTTTGACTTGTCTGACTGTTTTGTTTCACTTCATGCGCCGTATGGTCTGAAAAATACGGTAGTAAATTTACTTGGTGCTTATTGTCTTAATCCTATCAAGAATATTGGTTCCAATATATTATGTCACCGAGGTGGTGGTAGTATGGAATACACTTCAATCTCAAAATACATTAAATACATTAAATGGCCAAAATAATCCACCTTGGTTTGATTGGGAGTAAGCAGGCCTGAGAACCCATTGCTGCCTATGCTTTTACTATGTTGCTACTTTTGTCCAGTTGTGCGTTTCCCCCAGCCAATAAGTGATATTTGGACGCGCCTGCTACATCATTCCTTAAATGCAGTACAACTATCTCTGCGCCTCCCGTACAAACTGTTCGCGGTTTGTGTCTTTTAACTACAGTGGGCGATGATGCCCTGCGCGGTGCCACTCCCCAAGCTGCCGCCCAAGTTCTGCAGTGGGTGAGCTTTGCTGACTCTGAGATCATCCCTCCAGCCAGTGCGTGGGTCTTCCCCACTCTGGGAATCATGCAGTTCAACAAGCAGGTTTGCAGCTCACCTTTTGCTAGTAAAGTCAAATGCTTGGAATTGTCATTTTGTTTATTGTGGTGAAGCGTATTGCCTATTTTCGGTCAGCCACGGTAACGGCACCTTGTAGCTGAAACCTGGTGCATGACCGTTTTACAATTATATTGTGTAATCTTGTACATTCTTTTGACTGGATTTGTCCAGGCGACAGAGCAGGCCAAGGAGGATGTGAAGAGGGTCCTTGCCGTGCTGAACAAACATCTGAACACGCGCACTTTCCTGGTGGGGGAGAGGGTCAGCCTTGCTGACATCGCTGTGGCCTGCTCCATGCTCTGGCTCTACAAACAGGTTTAATATACACATGCAAGGGGTATATGTCAGTCACAGAATTATGTTGTGGTCTACTCTTTACAGTAATACTTCATCATCCTGGTAATCGAAGGATCGTGTCCAAACATTAATGCCTCTCTGTCCCCTGCAGGTGCTTGAGCCTTCCTTCCGTCAGCCTTACCCCAATGTGACCCGCTGGTTTGTCACCTGCGTCAACCAGCCCCAGTTCAAGGCTGTCCTTGGAGAGGTTAAGCTGTGTGAGAAGATGGCTCAGTTTGATGGTGAGACACAAATGAGATAATGAGGCTCCAAAGTCTCCGCCAGAGAGGTTCCAGAGGATGCGAAGGTCGGATCGAGGTGTTCACAGAGCACACGTGTGCCCTTCTGTTTTTCTAGCCAAGAAATTTGCTGAGGTGCAGCCTAAGAAAGAAACTACAAAGAGAGACAAAGGAGCAAAGGATCCAGCCAAGACCCAAGAGAAGAAGAAGGACAAGAAAAAGGAAGAAAAGCCTGCCCCAGAAGAGATGGATGAGTGTGAGGCTGCTTTGGCTGCTGAGCCCAAAACCAAGGACCCTTTTGCACACCTGCCTAGGAGGTAGAGGGATCTTCATGCTTTCCTTGTCTCAAGTGATTGTTTTGGTATGAATCTACAGTCGGTTAGTTAATTTTTAGCCGACAAGGATTATAAATGTGGAGCAGCCATCCAAGGTACCCGAGTCACCCCCTCTACTTGTGAGAAGTCAAGTCTGTGAAGACTTGAGCATCAATTGTGCAAAGCATTTGATGGCAGTGAATTACTGAGAACTGTGGCATGCATCAGTCTCAAGAACTTCTTTTTTGTTTGTTTGTTAAACAAGTCATCCCTGTTATTGGGCAAGGCAGTGCCCCATCATGGCACCAAGTCTTAATCTAACGGGGATAGAGAAACTTGAGACCATATTCATCCCAGTCATCTCTGTTTTAGTGAGTAAGAGGCTGGTTCATGCTATGGGCACAAAGTAATTCCACCTTGATCTGTTAACCTCTGGGTGCAGAAAGGTTGGTGATGGGTTAGATTTAGTAAGAAACACATTTTTATTTACGTAAACAGAATGTGCCAGGTCAGTTTATGTAATAATTGAAAAGGTGTTTTGGAAGTATTGAAAGTCACACTGTAGTCAAAAGGTACATTGATATTGGGCACTAGCAGTAGGAGTTTTGTAGTTTTTCATGTCTGTCTGCTCAGTTTTCTTTCTCTGACACTGTCTACCCCCATCCTTTTCCTTTATTTTTGAAGTGCATTTATCCTGGATGATTTCAAGAAAAAGTATTGCAATGAGGATACACTGGGAGTAGCCCTTCCGTACTTCTGGGAGAACTTCGACCGTGAGGGGTTCTCAATCTGGTTTTCCAGCTACAAATATTCTGAAGATCTTAGACAGACCTTCATGAGCTGCAACCTTATCTCAGGTGAGACCAGCTGCTGCCACTTTATGCATACCTTGGTTTTCCCTTCAGTTCTGTAAAATCGTGCACTTGGCCTCGTCAAACTTGATTCAGTTAGACAACTGTTTTACAGATTAGGCCTTTTTTTTTTTTTTTTTTTTTTTTTTTTTTGAAAGGTGCGTCATGACAGGTGACTGTATTGTAAGTGCATCAAAAACCATAAGTCACAATATTGTATATTCACAGGTATGTTCCAGCGCCTGGAAAAACTCGCAAGGAATGCCTTTGCGAGTGTCCTTTTGTTTGGCGCGAATAATGACAGCAGCATCTCTGGAATCTGGGTATTCAGAGGCCACGAGTTGCCCTTTACTGTAAGTATTTTTTTTTAAGTGAACACATTGAATTAAAAAAGTGGAATACAATACGGGGATATTGTTCATATTACAAACTAACAGTAAACGCACTTGCTCGTCAGTTCTTCAATGGCTTGCTGGCTCGGAAGTTACATGGTGTTTGCACAGTGGTTTCTCTAGGGGGCTGTGTGGTTAAAGTCATTCGTACATTAAGGTGCAGCTGCTGTGGCTAATGCCGTGATGTACAGAGGTCATGTATAAAATGGCATATCTGATTTAGCCTAGTAAAGTGCATTATGGGCCATATATGACATGGTTAGTTGATCAGGGTTTTAGAGCAGTCCCCTGTCATTGGGCAAGGCAGTGTCTAGTTATGGCATAAAGTCTTAATCTGATGGGGGAAGAAAGATTTGAGACCATATTCATCCCAGTCATCTCTGCGTCAGTGAGTAAAAGGCTGGTTCATGCTATGGGCACAAATGTGAGTACAATACATACGTTTGACATTTGAGTATGCATACACCATGGAGCACTTAAAATTTGCAAGTCGATGAACTGCGATGAACCTTCATCTGCATCAGTTCCAGTGGTACTTTGTTAAATCTGTTTTACTCCTTTCCTAGTTGTCTGATGCCTGGAATGTTGACTACCTGTCGTATGACTGGCGCATGCTGGATCCAGACAGTGAGGAATGCAAGACCATGGTAAAGGAGTACTTTGCTTGTGAGGGAGAGTTTACGCATGTTGGTAAAGCCTTCTGCCAGAGCAAAACCTTCAAGTGAGAGACACTCGGGACAGTGACCGAAAGCACTCTGAGCTTCTGCTTTCCTTAAAACCTATGGACTTCAAGCCACCAAGCGCTTACTTTGTTGCGGGAAATCAAGTGTTGCAAGACCATTTGTCTCAGTGACTCAAAACTGTTTTGTTTAGACCTGTAAAATAAAGCATTTTCCACAATGCCATCTTTGGGATTTTATGTCTTGTTTGATTTATTTTCAGGAAATGCTTTCAATTGTGGCTTGTACGAAAATGCCCCCCCCCCATCCTTAATTTAAAGCGCAAAACTGAAAAGTCTTGACTGTTTTTTTCATGGGGCGTGCACCATTTGACTACACCCATGTAGTGGAACATAGGTAACCAGGAGAGGTCAGTGATGCTTCAGTGTTATAACACCAATTACCTGCCACTTTGTGACTGGAATGTTCTGGACGTGGTTCCTCTTTGTACTTTTAACATTGTGTTTATAAATTTAGCATCTACCCTGAGACACTTCATCAAACATTGACAGTAGTGCCAGAAGTAGTAGATTACGGCTACTTGAAATTGCAATGTTCAGCCGGTACTGTAGTGACGTATGATCCCTGCAGAGGGCAGACAAAGACCCATCATTTGAAAGTGGTTGGGCTGGCTTCGTGGAAAACCTCGAAGGGAAAATAACTGGGCTGACTTCAGCGGTTTCCACTGAAGAAGACAACAACTTTGAAATTTGTGCTTATGTTTATGCCTTGCCAACCACAGTAGGCAAGCCTGAAACATGTTTTCAGCACATGCACCCCTTAACATGTGCATATGGTTTATATTTTTATTTTGTACTTTAGGGCAAGTTGAGGTGGACAATTTAATATTTTACCAGTCGTTACTGGTATTGTTCGTTTAAGAACTAAATTTGAAGTTACCAGTGATAAAATTGAAACTTGAATCCAAGCTACAGAAAGAGGATGGCTGATGTCTTGAAATATATGTGCATTAATGCAGTATATTGTGAATGAATTTAAGAATGCAAGACCAATGTAAAAGATTCACCAGAACCCTTTCAAAAGCCAATGGCGCATTTAATTTTATTCGATGCGTGCCGAACAAGTTCGACCATTCTGAAAATATCCTGTTCTTGCCACACCTACATTTCATTTAATCCTATCATTTGCATTGCTCGTGCTCGTTTCTCTGTTTGGGTCTGTTTTTTGTATTTTATTTGCACACAAAATGGACTCCTGGACCACTATATAATGAATTTGCAATGATCTCGGTCAGTTTTGCACAACTTTAGTTCGAACAATGAGTACCGGTATGTCAAACTCTAAAGTTAAGAATCTGGCTTGATCTTTTCTGTGGCGCACTTAGAAAAAAAGCGCAAGGAAGCAATCTCATCCCTGAGTGAGTCAGATGTTTAATTTTTTCCAACTTCCTATGATTCAAGAACATTCTTGTGCAGCCGATCTCCAAACTACTTTTGAATCAAAGAGACCATTTTATACATTCTTTTGTGGTAAAGTGGAAATGTTCCACAACAGGGGAAAAAAAAAATCCTTGAGCACATGACTCACCCACCCTCGGGATCTGTTACTTGAGCAAATAACTCCAGGTTCACACAAACAGCGTGTCAGAGCATTTAAGTTTCACCGACAACTAACCCTTTGATTGCTGAAGGAGTGGTATTCCACAAGCCACCTCACATGCAATTAAAGTGTAACGTGAGAAGAGCGCAGTTTCATGAAGGACTATGGATGCGTTATACTATTCCATATAATGTATTCTGGTCTTT
>NW_027180875.1:0-25000 GCF_040956055.1 Brachionichthys hirsutus | reverse complement strand
GATGCTGTCTGATTCAAAGATAATTATTTGTGCTGCCATGAATTTTCCATCTCTAAATTGACAAGCAGGCATAAATGTGAGCACACACACATAACTGCCTGCATGCACCTTTGAACACACACACGTGGCCATTTTAATGAGTGTGTTCATTTTACAAATAGTGCCTCGAGGTGAAATAATTGCCAATGTTGAGCTCTGATGGCTGATCCAAGTTGCCTTTATGGGCCATGGCGGGTCACAAACACACCCCGTCTGTCCCTCGCCGCCAGTTTAACTGCTGCTTTGTTGCAGCAGACAGACTCAAACGATGAACACGCGGGTATAATATGTGTAGACACCAACTTGCGCATTAATACCAAGCACACACACACACACAGAGGCCAGCAGAGAACAATAGGGCCGTCTGGCAGTGGGGCTCGGAGGAATTCTTTCCTCCATATTAATATTCAGCAGAGTGGATGGAGTAAGAGTTTGTGTCAGCAGGGACGAATGCTCATCAACCCAAGGAACGCTGGGGTTAGATATCCACATGATTACAAAGTACTTTGGTCCCCAGACCCATAACTAGGGACGCAGTTACCAATACCAGACCTGGGAGTCTGTCTGATGCTCATATACTCGTGATCACTACCCCAAAACGACAGCGCAGCAATGTGACGGCGAGCAGGTTTATGGAGGGGAAGCAATGTCAGCAGTTTAGAGATGGTTTAGGATAAGCGATAATGACAAAAGCATAGCAGGCTGCAAACTACACTACAATTTACAATTTCAAGATTCATGCAATTGTGCAGACCTGCTGGACCAGTCAGTCTGCCTGCTTCCATCGAGCAGACGAAGGTTCTAGCAAAATGTGAGTCAGAATATGAGCGCCCCCAAAAACCTCCCAGCTCAGTACCAAACTGGTGTTTTCACATTTACATAATCAATTTGGTCTGTTGAGTGGCAGAGTGCTGGTAATCACTATGAATGAGTTCCAAAATATTAATATCTTGTCAAAAAAAAAAAACAGTGGCTCCCTACCCATAACTACTATAAACCCAATCTCATACTCCATCGCGTTGTGTATACCAGATCCCTGCAGTGCACAGAGTGCGCACACTGCCAAGTATCACAGCTGCCACTTTCCTTTGCGTTCCAATTCCTCAACTATCCTGAACAGCCTGGTAGAGAAAAGGGATGGAAGGTAGAGGAGATTTGATATTTTCAATTCGCCGCTTCCACCCACTCCAGCCGTTCAACCTTCTATCCATCTTACAGATAGAAGCTCACCTGATTTCTTTGCAATAATGTATTATTGCAATTTTTATTTCTACCTAAAGGATTTTTACTAGTTTTTAGTCTCATTCACATGAGTATTGGGATTATCGTGCATTATGTCATGTCAAAAAAGCACCAACCACTCTCAATGTTTCTCTCCACGTGTAAATCTACACTTGCCCAGAGATCAAATGAGCATATATTATTCATACGTTAATACTTGAATATTTCCCTGCTTAATGAATTATGCGGTCAATACCCATCTCTACTGAAGATTTTATTAAGAAAAGAGAAAAGTAATATCCCGTCATTTTGGAACGAGGAGAATAAAAACAGCAAGAGCATTTGGACTGCACAGAAGCCACGGTGAAAGTCACTTATCGCTTTGTGCCTGCAGGTGACATAGTTGTCATTGACCGTCTCACAAGAACAGAGTAATGGCTGTCTCTCTGATGTTTTCTATTCTCTCTATTAAGCATCGTAGAATAAAGTCTAACATGAGATATAAACGGTGAAGGGTCAGCGGAAATCTTTTTAACCTCAACACTACATGGTTCACCCGGAGGGAACTGTTCGCTTTATTGCTACTTCCGATTCTCAACAGTGGTGTTATGAGAATGTGAAAAAAAGAGTATCTAATATCAGGAAATGGTTTTGTAATTTACAGTTTCACCATTATTCAAAGGAAATATTGAAATGCTTAAAAAACGATTCTGGTATTTGTTCCTTTTCTGCAGCGCCGTACTCTTGTACATCTGCGTAAGTTATTTGAAAGCATCTGTTAGTTAGAATTAATTTCCTAATGTGACTTAGTGCAGATAAAACACAACCCTTTTTCTTTTTCAAAATGCAAAGATAGATAAACTATTATTAGAAAAAGCAATACATTTTTATTACAGGTCAAGTTTATACTAATGGTTTGTATTTATTCAGAATACTCATGTTGACGGACATAAACAGTGTCTCAGCGTATTTGATTTCATGCAATATCTAGAAATGTGGTACTAGAAACTAAATGCTTCCTCATATCACTCAGTCATTGACCTAAAACAGACATCATTTGAATTCACTTAATTTGAATACATTTGAGTTTTGAAAGATGTGACCGCTAAAACATTTGCCTATGCCGTTTCTTATTATTGTCAAAAATTACATAAAGGAGGTGATAAAGCCGAAGAGAAGTCCAAGCTCCTTGTGATCCAGTGACAGACAGCTGGCTGCATGTCAAGATGGATTGATTCATTTTAAAAGGTTTTGTGCAATCTGTTTCTTGGAGGCTAGCCAATGTATTCAGGTGATCAATAAATGTAGACTATCAATACAAAGTTCAATGTTAACTTGCCCGGTCAAGCAAGAGGGTCAGAAATACATCACACCAAGACAATTTTAATTTGTGCTCATGTAAATTCTTCCATCATCGTAGCTGTGGAACAAATAAAGTTACTAATTTTCCCCCGTAATTAGGGAGACATTTCATTTTAAAAGTGACAACTGAAAAACAATTATGATAAACAGAAGATAGAACACTTTCTTTTTCTTTCCTCCTTCAAATAGTTTTTAGATACACCCGACTACAAATGTTTAATGATATATCACAGTATACATGAACATTTTTTATTACATTTGGAATTAGGAAAGCCTACATGACTGTCAAATTCCATAAACATCGGTCAATAATGAACCGAGATATTGAGGAACAAATTCTGAATGCAATGTTACAAAAACTTTCAAAGTGATCCAGAATCCAGGATCTCTTCTGGATCATCACCAAATTGTAATAATCGGTTCCTGGTAACATTCCGAACATTTCCGTAAAATTTAATCAGGATCCGTCCAGAACTTTTGGTTTATCTTGCTTACATACGGACGGACAGACAGACAAACGTCGGCGATTACATCACCTCCATCTCGGCGGAGGTAATAAAAAGGACAAATGAAGAATCTCTCTCTCCTCGACTGACTAAGTGCCTCGGTAAAAAAATAGATGTTTTATTCTAGAGAGGATGGATGGACGGAAGGCAACGTATACTGTGATATTTTGAGATGATTATCATTCTGTGAAAGTCTCATCCTGATGAGACCCCAACCTTGACTACTGCTGCTACTCCTCCATATTTCCTGTCCCCTTATCACACCCCTCTCAGTAGCTTTTAACAATCCCTGACAAAAATATATAAAGATTGATACAACAGTACTATGGACATAGCTTCAAATATTCATGTATAATGGGCAACAGCAGCGATCTATGGCCGCGTTGCTGATGCTCAATATTTACATCTTCCCTGTGGTGGGCAGAGATTAGAGTGGGTTTTGAACCACTGCTACCAGATAAGTGGGCTTGTTTATTCAAAGCGAGTTGTGTCATTAAATGGTGGCATATGCTGTTAATACATGGCTGATGACATCCAATTAAGTCCAACCATCCATTTTCTTTAACCGCTGATCCTGTGCAGAGTTGGGGGGGTCTGGCGCCTATCCCAGCTGACATTGGGAGACAGGCTCCAATTAAGCCTTAATTTGAATTACTATTTTACTTCAAAGCCACTTTGGATTCTAAAAACCGGAGGGGATTTATTATCTTGACATGGAAGACATCAATCAATGAATTACAAAAAAAAAAAAGGATTAAAACAGGTATAGAATGCATATACAGGAGTTTTGTTAGACTGTCCTTGAAGAGATCATTATTCAATTTCTCCTTAAATGTCAATCACAAAGTCGTCCCCTCTTGCAAATAATGTCCGTTTAGCATTCAGTCCCATCTCATGTTGTTTTCATTACACATGTTAGCTGCAGTCTACACATAATAAATCAGTTTCATTTGTGAAACTGGAAATCAGTTTGGAGCCATTTTATCAGGAGGATTGATCGTGCGATACACTACGCAACATCGTCCCTCAACTACCCGGCATAATCTCTTTTATATATTTACTCAATCCTGTTAAAAGAGTGATCAAAACTGTGAGCTTTGCAGCCACTACAACAACAAACAATGTCCTCTATAATTTGTGTTCATCCAATGCAAGCGCCACAAACTAAAGCAGGTACTACAAAATAATTGAGTTGCACTCGAATACGCTTTCATTGCCTTGAAATACTGCATACCGCAAGTATTTCATGCTATGGAATAAGATAAATATGATTATTGCTTATGGATGTGTTATTCTTTATAGATGTTAATTTAGAGGATATACGCCTGTTTACCAACCAACCCCAACTCGGCTAAGCACGTGTCCTTTGGAAATGGAAATGAGGCCGCCTTTATTTGTCTCAATTTGTGTTTAAGCAAACTGCATGATAATTTCCCAGTTGGCTACGTTGTCTACTTACACTGGGATGAAGTGAACAGGCGAATGTGAGCAGCAGAGCATTTAATGGCCTTGATGAATCACTCTCTGAACACGCAGTATGTCTGAAGAAAACCTTATTTCCAAAGCCACAGGGGCGTTTGATTTTGAACATAAGACACAGCTACTTAGCGTGTGGTGATTAATGAACGCTCCAGGTATCGTGCAACAATAAAAAGATATAAAATATGAGGCTACATTAGTGTACCATTTCTGTTCATCGTGGGATCCTAGTGTTGTTCAAATGCATCGCTGACCTTCAGATGTATTTTTATGCTGTACTTGAAAACTAAAAAAAAATATTCAGCACATACGTTTTAGTATTGCATATTGGGCCACGGTCAAAACCAAAATGTCCACCAAAGAAATGTGGAATAAAGAAATAAAGATGCATTTCATTCATGCGGCACCTTAAATGTTTTGCCAATGTTTGAATATTTTTAGATTCAGTTAATCAGGTGTGGACTCATAATTTATACTCTGACATCATCTCCTAAAATGTTGTTGATTTATAATAAAGTTCAACTCGTTAGCTGGGAACCTGCTACCTTTTTTTGTGCCCTCTGGTTTTATTTCAAATGTTCTCCAGATGGACCATTGTGTGTTTTAAGAGGGATTTTCCACTTTCTGTATTTCTAACATTCCTTGTCCTATAATTCAGGGTATCTTCAAAGGAAGATTCTAATACTGTTCATGTCTGCCGTCTCATTTCAGGCCGTCCTTCACTCGGCAGTCAAGTCTACCATTTCTGCTAACCTGTGGGAGAATTTCTCACACTGTGACTCACCATCACAGCACTGCTTGAAATTCTGCTGAACTAGAACGGAAGCTGGAAAATAAAGGGCAGGAGAAAGAAGCAGAAGCAGAGGCAATCCCGCTGCCGATGTTCTCCACCAGACCGACCTGTCCATCACAGCCTCAAACGTGACTCATTACCATCACTCAACTCTGAATCTCAAGTAGCAGGAATTATTTAATACAGTCAATTACCGGCCATCAGGACTATACTGGATTTCCTTTTGGGCTGAAATGCCACTCATTCTCTTAATCCTACTCATTACCTAAAGTCGCTGCCTGTTTATTCAAAGTGAACGCCGCACGACACACTGCTATTTTTGAATGAACCACCGCTGAGTATCCAGGATTGCTTTTAACTTCGAAGAAGGGCCCTTGAGCCTCTAACCGTCTTCTGGCTGCCAACTGTAGCATTTGGGTGTCGAGCGCTGGTTTCAGAAAAAAAGCCCTCTGGATGGTCGCTGAAGATGACTTGAGCTGGCAGACCTAAAAGCCACTTGCCCAGAGAGAGTTTGGCAATAGGACACACACAACACACAAATGAGGTTGCCAAGGTGGCTTTGAGCCATGCTGGTGCTGCTACTCATCGTCGAGCCTTGGAGTACAGGCTATCATCATCCCTATCATCATTCACCCAAGCTGAGGAAGATTCAACGGCCCCGAGGAGCGAGGCTGCATTCCTGAGCGATTCAAAGAAAACTGCGGGAACAATCAGCAACTCAAAGCTACATCCTCAGTGACGCAAACGGACACACTAATACTCTGCTGCAGAAATCCTTCATACGGGAGAAACAAAGCTGCTTTGGACCCGACTTGAAAAGGCGCAGACACTGAGCAGGTTAGCAAGACATCTTTCACCTTGGTTGTTCAGTCATTCATACGCCCACATGCTTCCTGCTTCCTGCATTCGCTGCAAGGAGGAACACCACAGTTCCAGCTTGCTTTCAGCTCCATGAGAAGCAAGAAACACAGATACAGTTTGTGTATCTGCACTGCAACAAGGATTTATTCCGGCGCATGATTTTAATGTCTAGGAGGGAAAGAAATGCCACAAAAGGAAAAGAAATAACGAAAAGAAAAAAAAAAACTGAGGCGTAGTGAAAAGAGGAAAGGGGGGAAAGGTGTGGGGGGGGGGGGGGGGGGGGTCTGCTGCATCTAAATAAAAAGAGAACCCGAGTATAGTATAGTCGCCATGGAGAAGGGGAGAGAGGAGGAATGGGCAGGAAGACTGAAGCAGAGCTGATTGATCCAATCTCAGCGTGTAGGAAATCAACGGAGGACTGTGGAGGAAACGATAAAAGATTATTAGATAGAGAGAATAGGAGGATGACGACTGCTTGGACAGTCCTGTAGTAAACCCAAGAGTGAATGCAATGACATATTATGCTGGTTGTGGGCAGATGGGAAAGGTAGATGGCATCGAACATCAAGATGAAGAGATAGCAGAGTGGGAGAGAGTAAGCAAACAGGCAAGGGAGGAGTGGAGACAGAAAATCTAAAGATTAGGAGAATGTGACAATAGGAAGAGATGGGATGGAGGGAAGAGCACACATGCAGATCCATGCCAAGAGAATGTTTATGGAAGGGAAGCGGGGGGGGGGCAGTGTGGCACTGAGGCATATGCTTGTTCATATTCATAGAGTGTTTCCAGTACGGTCTCAGCTCGCCTTTGCACGTCTTTCATTCTCTCCTTTTCTCTCTGAAATGCTCGGAGTGTGCAGAAATAGTCTGATTTAAACTAAAAATACCATCAAGAAAATAGACAAATAAAAACTGGGTCCATGCCGAGATGCATGATGGCGCACTCTCTTTTTTCACCCGCACATATCGAACGCTGCTTTTGTGTTGTTCTCAGGCAGGAGCTGCTTGCTGCTGATGCAGATCTCTTTCATAGCAGCATACTTAAATATACACACATAAGCATGGGCAGAGAAAAACTACATCGAACCATTCCTTTTTAAACACACAGTTTATACTAAGCTAGAAACTTACTTGTCTTCAGATGGACTGTCCAACTTGCACTACCCCACCTCAGCCCCCCCCCCCATCGACACTATCTGTTTTATAGTTTGCATGGATTTTGACTGCACCTAAGGGGCAAACTTTGCATCCAGTACCGAGTTCTCCGCCACAAAGGCATGCATGCGTGCAGAGAAGGGGAGAACAAATTACTTGCCTTTAAAGGATTTGTTTGTCAAATGTGCTGTCAAATCATGTCAGGCGTTTCATGTCAGGGTACATTTTCTGGCCCCCCGACTGGCTAAAGAAATGATACAAACTACTACATATCACGCCCCAATGTAATTTCTGCAGTTTTCATCATCATTATCACATCAGAAAATATTGTTCTGTCAATGTTCGCACACAGAGTTCGTTTCGTCTGTAGCTGTAAATTAATGCCACCGATTTTGATGTCAGGGACTCGCTAGGCGATGAGTTATAATTCATTCAATGTATTAGCTTATGCCTTCTTTTGTATTAAAAGCTACTGTGGGCAATTAATCTGATTTCGTCGATGTCCCCTCGTTTAATTTCATGTCAATCACTCCATTTTAGTTAATCTCCTTAGGAAAAAAAAATCTCTCCTTTATTTCCCTTTCCTGTGACTGTCAATGTCCAATTTTCTCCATCTCTATCATCCTTTTGCTTTCACTGATTTTTGTAATCTTTCTTGTCTGCTCACTCCACCCTTCATCGCCTTCTCTTCATCGTAATCTGTTTGTCTTCTGCTTGGTTGCTCTGACCTATAAAATACTCGACAGCCTCTAAAAGCATTGCTGACTATACAATTCTCCAATCTTTACCACTTTAGAGGACGAAACAGATCTCTTAACATCAGACATAAAGTACAGAACTTTCGTTAACCATATGAATCTGAACTTTATGGTATGTCCTACACAATTTTTATTTGGAAATGGTGTTCTCCTGCCAAATCTTTCTGCTTTCTCTCTCAAATGTAATGCTCATTCTTTAATTTAAGAAACAAAGTAATATAGTCTTTGAACTTGTTTTAATTCAATTTTCCTTTTACTCTTTTTCAGTTAGGAGCTGTGCACCAACATGGCAGCCGAGAGTCTTGCTGAGCTCCGCGATTGGCTCTTTCTGCTCCTCCTGTGCCTCACCTTATTGGCGGAGGTGCTGGAACTGGCGGCAGCAGCCATTGCCATGGAGACAGATGAGGGAGGCGAGGGCATAGTTTGCCCCTCGGTGTGCCGCTGTGACGAGGGTTTCGTCTACTGCAACGACCGTGGCCTCAGCATAATACCGCCACTACCATTGATGGCTGCCATCCTCTACTTGCAGAGCAACCGTTTACGCAATTCTGGGCTGCCACCCTCACTGGAACGCAGCAACTCCATACGAGTGATATACCTGTACGCCAACCAACTAGATGAATTCCCAATACATATCCCGCCTTCCTTACGGGAGCTGCACTTACAGGATAATAACATAAGAACGTTACCGAGATCTGCTCTGGCAAAGTTACCATTACTAGAACGTTTACACCTGGATGATAACTCTATATCCACAGTTAGCATCCAGGAGCGAGCATTTTCTGGGACCCCACGGCTTAGGCTGCTTTTTCTGTCTCGGAACCACCTGTCAAGCATCCCTGCAGGATTGCCGGCATCCCTGGAAGAGCTGCGATTGGATGATAACAGAATTAGCACTATTCCAACACATGCCTTCCGTGGGCTCTCCTCCCTGAGGCGCTTGGTATTGGATGGCAACCTGTTGGCCAACACGCGCATTGCTGATGACACCTTTTCCCGTCTCTCAAACCTCACTGAGCTGTCTCTGGTGAGGAATGCTCTTCAGTCTCCGCCAGTTAATTTACCTTCAGCTCACCTTGTCCGACTCCATTTGCAAGACAACGGAATGACTCACATACCAAGGGGAGCACTAGATGGGATGCGGCATTTACAGAAGCTGGACCTGTCAGGAAACAATCTGACCAGTCTCCCTCGAGGACTTCTGAGGGACACAGAAAGCCTGGAGCTACTACTACTACGAGGAAATCCCTGGTACTGTGGATGCAGTCTTCGCTGGCTCCATGTGTGGCTGCATGGCCGGGGGGCAGCAGTAACTGTCAGGGGTCTGACCTGTCAGGGTCCTGAGTCTGTAAGGGGCCAGACCCTCCGAGACCTATCCTCCCTGATGGAGCAGTGTGAAGTCCCTGTTGCTGGTGCAAATCCTGGAATCGGGGTAAATCCAGCAGAGAAAGATGGAGGAGATGAAGGTGGTGTTGGAAGGGGGCATGCAGTGGCTTCAGTCCCCCATGGTAGCACCACCACTACCTCTCTGCTGATTCCCACACAAGGTTCCCTCTTCACCCTGCGAGCCAAGCGACCTGGCCTTATTATGCCTCTGCCTCCCGGTGAAGGGGGGCAGGTCTCTGGAGATGCCCTGGAGCTGGCTGTAAAACCGCTCTCTTCAGACAGTGTACTGGTAAGTTGGTTATGCCCACAGCCAGCACCCTCCTTCCGCCTGTCGTGGCTGAGGTTGGGTAGCAGTGCAGCTCTTGGTTCCATAACAGAGACTCTGGTTCCTGGAGAACGGCGGCAGTACCTCCTTACCCAGCTCACCCCACGCTCTCATTACCTCATCTGCTTGTTACCACTACGACCAGAGCCTTCATTTGGGGGTTCCAGCATGGGTTCATCACAGGCTGGAAGCGTGGACAAAAACAGTAAAGACTCAGCTCCGGCCTGTGCTCAGATAGAGACTGGAGAGGCTCTGGTTAATTCAGGAGAAGAGGGGTCGGATAAGGAGGGGCAGGACTCTGAACTAACAGCCCTACCACTGGCTGGAATCATAGGGGGCGCCACAGCATTAGTAAGCCTGCTGTTAATTTTTGGCATATTCTGCTGGTATGGACAAAGAGCAGGTTACATTACTGGGGACTCAGGCTCATACGGCAGGGGCCGAGGTGGTAAACATTATGATGACTATGTAGAGTCCGGCACCAAGAAAGACACTTCCATCTTAGAGATCAGGGCCCCTGCTGCAGGATTTCAGATGACAGCTATGGCCAATCCACCCCTGCAGCCTAAGCTTGAGGATGTCACCTACATCCACACTATTTTCCCCTCCTCTTCTTCCCAAGCTAATGGGACCTACCGGAGCAGCCAAGGAGCTGGTAGCCTCAATGGCACCATCCTCAGCCAGTCCAGCCACCATCGTGCCACTTATGGTACCAACCGTGGCTACAGAGAGGGTGGCATCCCCGACATAGATTATGCCTACACGTGATGATACAGGGCCACAATCCCTGAGCCATGAATGCCAGGTGCCATTTGACGATGATCCCTTGGCTGGTGGCCATTTTTGTCCTTGTTTTCCAAAGTACCCTCTGTGCCTCTACTGGTTCAATTCTGAATGGTTCACTAGGTAGAAAAGACTGATTTCAGCTATGTTAAATGGACACTGCTATTGAGTTACAGAAGTTAGTCCTATTATACTCTGCTAGTGTATGCTACATCATACAGGAAGCCCCTCTTTCAGCGCTACTCAGTTATAAATGGTGACATTTTCTCTTTTGGATATTTCAGTGTCTTTCATACCTAGTGTTCTTCTCGGCTCATAATAATACACAGTAACTTATTTGAGGTTGAAATAGTAGGCTTAGCTGATTTAGCAGGAGATATATTTATAATTCGTGGAGAAGGCACTTGATGTTTATAGAGATAGCTTTCATATCTTCTTACCAACTGTATGCTCTGTGCTGTATAGATAAAAGGGATGACAGAGAGAAATCAATGGTTGCTTTAACCCACACATGAATATGCATCATGGTTGAAATGAAAAGATGTGTTCCTAGCACCCTCATTTTCCTCTAGTTTACTCTATTCCTTTTTTTTCCTCCTTCTTGCCTCTCTTTTTTGGCTAAGGCTTTTTCCTTTCATTTCTCTCTTGTCCTTTGTTGTGCCGGGAGCGGAGGATGACTTTGTTCTCACCAAGGGAGCTGACAGCTGTGATAACAGTTCTGACAGAGATGGGAGACATAAACCAGAGACTAATGAGAGAGAGAGAGGGTTAGTGAAAGTGGCGATGGATGGATGGATGTAGAGCTGGTTGCCGAGTGTGAGGAAGATTCGGGAAAGGGAAGCGGATTAGTGGAGAAACGGGCAAGTGACAAAGACATTTGCAGTTGCAGGAGGTAAAAAGCTGACAAAAGGAAAGAGATTGTGATCATGTGACCATCGGCACCCAAACAATAAGTTGTATCCACGACACTCAGCAAATGTCTTTGTGAATGTTTTCTTCCTTCAAGGTGTTTTCAGTTGCCTGTCATCATTGCACGTTAGTTTCCGGGCAGTCTCCCTCTTGTGCATCATATTATGAAGTTTTAAGACCACACTGAGAAAAAAGTAATTATAAGTTCAATAATAAAATGGAAATACCACAAGAATAAAGTTGAAATTGCGAAAAGCACAAATAAAGTCATAAATATTAGAGAAATAAAATTTGATAGAATCAGAATTCTGAGGTGAAAGCCTCAAGTTTAAGAAAATGGTTACATTATACAGGGGAAATAATAGAAGAGTGGCATCAACATAAAAATGAAGACCCTCAAGCAACCTATCAATAATTTAGCATAGGTTTGGCAGATAAAGAAATATTGACATATTTCTATATATTTGGGAATGTTCACTCCATATGAGTATCAGGAATCTGGTTCTGTTCCAAAGAAAAGACTGAACAGATTTGCAGGAAATTCTGTTGTCAAGGAGGCCATAGCTAATATTATGAGGTTATCCTTGTAATGATGAATTATAAATGTAATCATTCAAATTACCTTTTTAATCCCAAAATTAATTGTAAAATAACATTTTCTCAATTACAACTTTATCACAGTAACGCTCAGATTATATCTGCTCTTTCTGCTATGCTTAAAATCTCAGATGATTTATGCTGTTTTGTCTAATAGTCCTCTTTAAGATCTTGCACGATGTCTTAATTAGAACATTGTCACCCAGTGGACCCATCGACATGATTTCAGAAACGTTTGTAACACAGGCAAGTCAGAAAACCCTTTTTTTTTTAAAGAACAATGTTGACCAAGAACATAAAATAAAAAGATATCCTTTCAGAATTAAGTTAATTACTGCATGAACCAAAATCACACAATGGTCTGGTTTTATCATGATATTACCTCGTCAAATGCAGTGAAAGAAACCCAGTCATACATCTCATAATAATAACCCATTCTTTTCTGGCAGTGAGTAAATTATTTTTACTCGAGGATTGGTTTTGCAGCTTTTTGTTTTTCTAAATTATTTTCAATTTTCCTAAAAGGTTGTAATGGAAGCTGTTTCTATTATTATCTGTGATTGTTCAAATACAAACATCCGAGAGTGGGCAACATTATCTTAGTGTATGTAATTTTATTTTGTAAAATACTGTACATACATATATTGTGCTTGAGATATGCTGATTGGAAAATGTATCAGTGATGAAAATCTGTCTACTTTTGGATATTACAGAATAAGAAACAAACCTGGCAAATTATAGTATCACCACATTGATGGGAAAAATACATAGAATACCAACATTGACATAAAGCTATGTTCAGTTATGAGAAATATAACAGCTCAATGCAATGCGAGAGCTTCTACTGTATAAAGAACTATGACAAACTTGTTGAGTATAAATGATTAGCCAAGTCAATCAATCAACACCAAACTAATCTGAAAATAATATTGGCTACTTCTTTATTACAGCCTCCTGTTTTGTTTTGTTTGTTTGTTTTTGGGAGGGGGGGGGGTCTAAATTAATTACAAACCTTAATCCGTTAGCCACATAATCAATTCTAAGATATCACCCTGGTCAGTTGGATAGTTGTGAGAAAACAAATATCACTATTGCCCGTTTTCTTCTGGATTTAGATTTCTTCGATGGCCCATGGGCCACCCTTTGACACAGTTTAATGGTATTCAGGCAAGTGGTTTCAATTGACCAAAATTGCCCAAAAGGTCATTGAAATATTCAAATTAGAAGAAAGGTAATCCCTTATCCGAAATCACCCCAACTTTTTGGGTTCTTCCTTGCTACATGCCTAGACCCATTAGGTTAGAACCTCCTCAGTGGAAATACAAATCGAATTGTGCAGTTGCAACTACGAAAATGTATATTGTCTAACAGAATCTGTCATCATGTCACCCGACACTGCAAGGCTTCGCGTTATGGTTTTAGCAACTGATATTTTGAACTGGAAACATCCGAGATTAACCAATTTACATCGTTCTTTATGGGGGGTTTTCTACAGCAGAAGTGAAATACTTTAAAGGAGGATGAACTTCAAATGAAATTCGAGCAATCCAGTCAGAGATTAAATGAGGAAGAGGAGAGAGTAGAAAGGAAAAAAATAAATAGACAGAGTTGGTGAGAATGGGGAAGACTGATATATTTTGAAACCAGTTTTTACTTTCAGTACCTCTAGCTCTCTCTTCCAACCTGTGTGACTGTGTACCAGTAATATTGGAAGAGCTCTGATGTAGATTTCTGTTTCTTACTGCATTTGCTTTGGTCTTTCTCTTTATAAAAGTAATGAAGTTTCCCTTCATTTATTGCATTCTTTTCATTTCGTGCTGAAATATTTTCCTTTGAAAATGATGTGATACTGAAAACAGTTACGTATAAACATAAACATGGGTGAAAAATGCTACTGTATTTCATTTATTGGTATGTTGTCTTTTTTTCTACACAGATAAATAAAGACTACTGAAAAAAAAAAAGTGTTCAGTGTGTGTGTGTGTGTGTGCGCGCGCGCGCGCGCACGCCTGCATGAGGTTCATTAATTCAGGAACAATGGATGGTGATATGAAATAATACACTGGGATGCCTTAAAAAATAAAAATCAATAAGGAGTTGAGATTATTAATATGATTTATGAAGCTCTGGAGAGGACATCGTTAAATCACACACGCTGGATGAATACATCAGCTGCTGTGCGCTTCGATTCGGAAGAATCTGCCAGCCCAAAGCAGGCGTGTGTGTTTTCATCCCGTGAAGTTTGTGTTAAGGCTGCATGTTTTACCAAGAGAAATGGCGCGAGGACATTTGTCTGGATGTGCTCATGCTTTGTGCTCCCATGCAAGGGTGAAGACATGCCTCTCATTCTAAGTGAGTGCTAATGCTCGTGCAAGCATGGATCAATATAACGAATGGGGAACAGTATAAGTGTCCATCTACTGTAAGAGGAACTGCTTATGTTGAGTGTTTGTGAAGAGGCGAGTCAGAAAAGAATATTTAATATAGCCAGGAATGGGTTGCTTTTTACCGTGCATTTGCATTAGAGGAACACACCATCAACTTATTTGTTGTGGATTTTTAATGAAAGAGAAAGCTCTTTACTCTCTTGATTTCTTGTCTGTTATAAAGGGGGGGGGGGGGCTTTCACTGTCGCAGTCCATTATCCAATGTCAAGCATCCCAGCATAATTATTCCAACTCACATTGCACTCAACAAAAAGATGTACACTTAGAGACTTAGTGAACGTCTGTTGAGTTGGAATCGTGCCCTTGCACTGTATCAAACGGCGTCAATGTGCTTTCTTTAAGTAGGCCATTCTCTATTGAACTTTAAATTCTCTCTGGAAGAAATCACCTCTATGTAGAATGTGCATACATGAACAAAAGTAACGCCTGGATTAGCAGTGCCTTCCCATTTATAACAACTCCACAGGGTTTATTTCATCTAGATTCCAGCAATATTTCCTGAGAAATTAAGGAAAATGTTGTTGAAAATGAAGTATATTGCCTTTTCATGCTTTTATATGGAGTATAAGTAAAAGCCATAATAGAAACTTGAGACTATGTGTGTTGGTTAAGATTTACAGAGCATCCCAGCTTTTCAGGAAACACTTCTGAGCCATAAAACCTGCTAGTTTTCTCATCGCATTATGAGTGGACCCAACAGGAGTGGGCACACCTACTTGAACAACTGCCCATCCTACACCAAATGGACAGGATACGTGTTCTTATCTTCTATATTCTGTCTGTGGCGATGATTAACACTAAAATGCTAAAGTAGATTGGCACTCTGAAGAGTGCAGGCCTCCAGCAAAGTCCGGCAGTCTCCTTAAAAAACATATCACCGGTAAGACTCGACAATCCCGAAGATGTTTGCCAAAAGAAAAGAAAAACTACCATGTACAGAATGTATTTTTCATTTAATATTTATTTAAGTTGGAAATTGTCATTAAAATTAAACAGTTGTGTCCTCGGTGTGGGAGTTGTCCCCCCCCCCCCCCCCCCCCCCGTCTTTATCAATAGAGCAGCCTGTAAGCCGCAGTCACGTGACTTAAATGAGGCTTTTCATTGTTTTGACAACTTGAGCAGCAACTAACTTTTCCTCTAAGAAATATATAAAGGGTTGACACTTGACAAGAATCTTTACAAGCCTTATCCAAAGAAAAACGCAGCTTCTTGTTGAAAAGAAGACCCTCACAATCTCCATTTATTTTTAAATCCATGCATATATATACAGATCCACAATTACACTTAATGGGGTTTATTCTGGACCAAGTTCCCCTGAAATCCATTTGGAAGCTTTTAATCCAGCCAACAAAGGCAATGGGAGAAAACTCCCCAACGTGAAATAAAAAGGTCAGATGCATTTTAAACACTGTGCTCAGTATTTTCTTCAGCATAATGCTATTAAGAGAGATGCAAATGTGAATCTCGCCGTAAAGTGTCTTCAAGTGTTTGCATGTATTAAACCTCCTCAAGCGAAAGGTTAATGTATTCCTGTAGATCCACAGCTCTGGTAAAATGTATACGCACATACATTTCAGTGGTTGTGCACAACCCGACAGAATCATTTCCGCACCATATACAACGCACATAGATTAGTTGCATGTGAATTTTGAGGATCCCACTCAATTGTTAAGCCTGACTGATGATAGACCACTCCAACCATCTTGATGGGTGATGTTAGAAATTAACCGGCTCTCTGAAGTGTTCAATTAATGCTTCAGCGAAAATAACATAACAATATGTAATATCTTCCCAGCGACACTCCTCACTGCTGAGCTTCCAACCATTAGTTAGGCTTTCAAGAGAATGATGCGATGCACAGACATGACTGCGAAGGGACTAATTCACTTTAAATTGCCAAAACAACGAGCGTACCATATTTGTAAGCATTAATGCGCGTACGCGCAGTGAAAAGGATTGCGTCTTCGCAAAGACACGAGCCTGCAAAAAAATAAAAATCCAAAAACTTGCAGGGATTTAGTTTGAGAATGTCATTGTTGTTGGACACACTTTACTTTAACTGAGTCACGATGAAGCTGAATAATAAACACAAATATGTTCCTCCCAACACACACACACACACACACACACACTACAGGAAACCAGTGAAAGGCCACTTTGGTAAGAACTGATCCAACAACAAAACGTGAAGCTGTGGTGGTTTGGGTTCCTCTAACGCAATGAATCGGAAGACCTCAGTGAGAAAAGCAGGGAGAAAAAAATAAGATAGTCTCAAAGGGGATTATAAAACCATGAATTAGGCGGTCTGTCCAAAAGAGACACTTCACTAGAGGAAATAAGACAGACATCTTCTGCTCGGACCACAATGAGTCGTGTCAAAAGGCAAATTTCTCTTATTGTGCCACTGTCTGATATTCAATTTCCCAGCTTCTGTTTTATCTTTTAATTTTGCTTAATTATAATAATGTGTACAAGAGTTGTTGATGTTGGGGGGGGGGGGGTTGGAACCTTGCAATTAGGAAAAAGATGATGTGAAAGATTGGCAAGCCTTTATAACTTTAAGTGTTGGAGCTATCTTCTGTCCCACATTGACATTAAATAAAACATTGATGGAGTCTTTTTCTACACATGATAAACCGTGATGCATGCAGTTTTATCTCCTGCCTGCAAGAGCGAACTGTGGAGAGACATTGTTCAAATGAGGAGCTTCAGGCAGCGGGCTCCTGCTGGATGGGGTCTTTCAGAGCTCTCAGCCTTCACTCATTGTTGGCTTACTGCACACCTCTCCAGGGCTACACGGTGGATCAACATACACCTCAGCCCTTGTAGTTATGGCAACGTGTGATTTCTCTGGAGTACTGACTCTCAGACTTTCTTCAGCAGAGGCAGGCACACTGCAGCCAAAAAACAAATGAATTCCAGGAAGACAGTAAATTATTCATTACCTAGTTTCAAATGCCATATAGTGTATTGTGATCACACCAGAGGTCCAGCCCGCATGATGAGCTGCTGGTCCAAGGCCACGGCAATTTAATGATAAAAAATATGCAGATTTTACAATAGAATCAGCCATAAAGCTTGGATAGCTGTATTCAATCACTTTCATTTTGTCAAAGTAGGAAGAGACAAAAGAAAGCAAAGAATGTGAGCTGCTAACAGGTGATGTCTGTCTAGTCCATCCTGATGTTTCTCTGTGCCAAAAAAAGAGAAAAAGAAAAATGTTTGAGGCACCAACAATGAATGATAACAGACCGTTCCCTCCTCATCTCGCTGCCGTTCTGGTAACAAAGAGATAAAACTCTCGTCTACTAACGAACTATGCCTGCAAATATGTTACCGATACGCAGCAGGTCCAAAGCATTTCATTGGGCCCTGATAAATGTACTTAAAGAAAATACAAAATTAACTACAATGAATTTTATTTTTAGAAAATGATTTGTCCTTTTATTAATAATGGTTGTTACATGTACGCTTTAAGGAGGAATAAGTAGGCTAACTAGCCTTCCTAGTTCCAGAGATTTTCTAGATAAGTACAAATATGATACTATAAGTGTACAAGGAAAGCAGGCCTCACATATCCATGTGCGAACCCCAAAGCACATCGCATGCTGCTGAGCTGACGGAAGACACAGAACGCAAAGGGTGTCCATAAATCTTAACGCTGCTCGACATCGCTGTGATTGAGGTGTTCGCTGTATCCCAATACATTACAGCGTCCTTGGGTTCTTTTTTTACATTTCCCTTTTTTATAACAAATCAACTGACAGCTTGCTTTCAGATTTCTTGACACACGTCCAGGACAAAAAGGGGGACATAAATATTCTTCATTTTTAATTACACTTATTGTGTTGAAAGCGAATAAACCAAAATCGTCCTTGTTCATGTACTGAAAACAGATGCTTGCCAGAAGCTTCACAACATATTTGATTTATTGATATAATTAAAATAAAATTACAGAAATATATTTTGCGGTTTTTTTATTCAAAACCCCAACAAATCTGTAACTGAAATTATACAAAATAAATCGGCGGAAATTGAGCAAGGAGTTCATTAAAGGCTACAATCCAATCGTCAATTTGCCTTCTCTAGACATCCTCATATGTTGAACTTTTCTTCCTTATGTTCTTCTTTGAGAACAAAACATTGACTGCACTAAATAATGCACATCTTCTAAAACCCAACCATGGACAATTTCAACAACAACAACAACAATAAGCTGATATACTACATAAACCTGCTATAAATAGTAATTTCCTAAGCTCACATAAAAATCTCCTTTCAGCATCTGATAGTCTGCAATTTCAAGATGGTAATAATTGTGAGCCATGTGTACTGCCTGTACTTTCGGTGTGTCTCTGTGTGCTCGAGTGTGCGACAAAAGCATCATCCGTGATAAGGACCTGTGAGCAGACAATGAGGCCTTTCATGTCTTGGTGGAGAGAATAGAGGAGACAGGGACACCCAGTTTTGCGTCATTTGCACTCAACTACAGTATGATTATAAAGATGAGGGGAAAACGGAGCACGTTGTCAGGCTGCATTATGCTTCATTAAGGGACAACACTGCCCAAAATAAGTATAATATTGCTCTACTGAGATTTAAACCGTCATTTCTCATCCTCTTGATGTTTCAGTGTCTCATTTCTGCTCGACATTATTGGCACAGTTGGTTCAACGACACACGTGAACGTAAATACGTAAAACGTCCGAATGGAGAAACACCAATCTTAAAATGAATTCACTAAAATAAGAGATTTGTCAGACTGTGAAATTATTTTTCCAACCATTTACTTACCAAGGAGGCTGGGAAAAACGTAAAATTAATATTATAATAGTTCCATTACTGCCATTACAATTAAGTAACAACTATTCATTCTATATTCAATTTTTTACAAATTCTTTGTTTTATTTATTTTTATTTTAAAATGATCTTCTGTATGTATTTATATGCTTCATAAATTACCCACAAAACTCTGACAAAGTTTGTCCTACTCAAGCTGAGACATTTCTTCTTTCAGTTCTTTGTCAGCATCACTGAAGGCACGATATGCCCAACAAAGGGCGTGTCACTCTTCTTCTACTGTGGTTGGAAAGGCAGCGCTTCATCACTGAACATGATGCATAATTTTTTCAGGATGCTATATGTGCAAGTGTTGGGGAAAATATCAATAGAATTAATCATCTACATGAACAAGATTACTTCCCTGAGCGTTTCTAAATGCCAGTCAGTACACTTTCAGGTAATTGCACCAATGATGTGCAATTACCTGAAAGTAATTACATCTGAATAATGTGGTCATGAAATGGAAGGTAAAACCTTTGCCACTGGCTTGAGACAGCGTTCTGCAGCCTCGGCGTGAAACTTACCGAGCCAACAACGCGTCTGACACTGTTTTTAAACCAAATACATTTTCTACTTGCACAACATTGACTAGTTTTGTTCCGTGTACCGTTGAGGTAAGCACCATTAGAGATCAGGAGAGCATTGGGTCATGATCAGGAAGCTGTGGACATTCGGTGACTATCAGATTCAAGATGACATTTGGTTCAAAGGTCAAAATAAAAAGGTAGAACTGTTTTTTATTCTCCTGTATATTACATCTGCATCATTTCCATGCATGCACTCCATCATTTGGCCATTTTGTTATGCTGGTTTTGAAGGATTAAGCTTGGAGGGTAATGCATGAAATCAGCATGAGTTCTGATAGTCAACAGATGATGATCTCGAGGACTGTATTAAGGGTTTTTTCACACAGGGCAGATATCGGAACATGAAACCTTAGTCACCCAACCGAACTGAGAAAACAGGTCTTTGTTCATCCAGTTTTGAGGTTGACAATTTTCAGTTTTCCCACAGCAAGCAACAAAACGGCACCTTAGAAGATTCTCTCCAATTCGTCAAGGAGCCCCAATTTTACACAGAAAGCAGCATTAGTCTTGATGGCAGAACTTCTGATGGGCCAAGTGCCGATGATCAAGCTGACTCCTTCCCTCTTTTACACCCTCATTCACTCCATCTCTTTCCATCCCTTACATTGGCCCAATCAGACTAATGAGACCAGCCCTACCCGCTTGCTAAAGTGGCGATTGATTGGAGGGGTGGGAAAGCTTTTAACAAGGGAGGGGTGGGACAAAAATAATTAGGACAAATGAGCTTTTCTGCAAACTCCTTCAGTTTGTCTTTTCTTCTTTCCGTTTATTTACTGACCTGCACAACATTAGGGATTAACTCCCTCCAAGGAGACGTTAACTTCTCAATGTCAGGTTGTAAATCAATGTCTCGCTCCTCTGAGGTCACGGCCTAGCAATGATGTCTAAATGGATGTGCTGAAGGAAAAGCGGCGGAATGGGAGTGGACGAAACTCCGGAGATGAGCCATAAAGCACGATAGCACGTTTTCCATCTTCCCACTCAAAATGAGACACAAACTAGGAATCAGAGCATCCCAGTGGAAACTCGGGCAATGACCCGTGAAAGCTCACGATTTTCAGAACGCAGACAGCACTAATGTCGCCGCCCAAATGACCAGGAAAGTGGACTTTCTGACAGTTGCGGCGTAATTAACTTGGACAGATCTGGACTGGAAAAACTGGAGCAACAAACGAACTAAATTCATGCCGCAGTAAAGTCACAACGCCACCGCCTCCCCCCAAACATCGCCCGTGGCAAAGACACAGATACAAGAGGACAGAATGGACAGGACAACATCACTTGAGTGCAGTGATGAAAAGAATGAGATCTCGAGATTTAAGCTAGAACAGTAAAGTGGTCAGCAGAAAAATAAACAGAAAAACTCAGCTGAACATTAAATAATATCCGGCGTTAAAGCGTCAACGTGGATTTAAACACTGACTCTCTGTGTCGGCTCGTTCACACCTACTGACTTTCATTTACTTTACCGTCAAAATGACCTTCCTCGCGAAGAGAGGATTATTTTACATTCATTTGATAATGATAACGTAAATAAATTAAATACAAATGCTTCAATCCACTTTAAATTATTCAGTCTCCAGCTAGAGCCTATAAGGCAAGACTGCTGTTATTCAATTAACCTTTTTTTTTTTAAATGACTGAAAATTACTTTTTCAAACATAAACACCAAAAATGGCCTAATTAGTTTCCATTCCCACTTCTCGTTATTTCCCACGCTCCCCTAATCACCCCCCTCTCTATAAGAGACAATTAGGGAATATTTATAGGGGCTTTGCTAAATTTCCAGTCAGCCTTGTTCCACCTGCTGACTAACTGAGACCAATCGAGTTAATCAGGATTAAAATTATTGTTGTTTTAACTGTTTTTTTTTTATTCGAGGAAGAAATCTGATCCTACATAAAACTAGCAAATTTCACAAGATAAAAAAAAACAAAAACAGAACTATTTCATGTGTAATGCTCAAGTAAATTTCACAATAAATATCACTCCTTCAAAGGCAATGTCCTTTTTTCCAGTATTGTTTGAGTTACCCCGTTTGCACCCGGCCTTGCCTTTGACCTGCACGCTTACAGTTGGCCTTTCTGATTCAAATCCACACAGGTCAGACTTACTGAAATGGATTTTCCCCTCCACTTTTTATTGGATCTCGCACTGCAAATCCTCTTTCCATTAAAACCAACCGCAGGTTAAAAAGGTCTCTGTTCGGCACACTTTGCTCGGAGCTCGCCTCTGAAATTTTGCCCGAGTTTAGAGGTGATCGTGGCAGCGTGTCGCATTTACTCTGACAATGAAGACGCTTCTACAATGTTGATTTCCTTCTTAAGTGCTAGTGTGTACAGACATACAGCTGACAGGCGTACTGAGGGAGCGAGTCCATTAGCACTGCTTCACAAAACACAAAGTCAGTGCAGCTGAAATGAAAATAGAGCTAAAGAACTTAACTAGCAGCGGGGAGGAATGGGCTGAGCATTCAGAATGCATCCAAAGACACACACACACACACACACACACTGTAAACACACTCCGTTAGTGTCTCGGAGCACACATACAAAATATTAATCTGCGATAGCAAACCTGCTATGACATTTCGCATCTTGTAATATGAGCTGTCATAAAAGGAGCTGACAAGAGCTCTAGGGGAGATGCATGCTAACTGCAGCACAGAGCGATAGAGAGCACACACTGGAGCCTTTGGGATCTCAACAGCACAAAAAATCTCCGTTCAGGGGGTTTCTATCGCCTCCCCTGACCCCAGATTCCATCTGGGAGGCTGGGTGGATCATGCATGCCTCTCTCGATTAAGATCTTGGAAAGGGCTCTGCAGCAACAATCACTTAATCACTGACCTGATGCTGGAAAATCCCATTAAAGTAGTTTAAGCATGTAAGGATTCCGTTATGTGTCACCTATCCCTCTCCTTAAAGGAGGCGAATGCAGCTCAGGTGAAACCGCAGAAATTATTTTAGTCGCTGTGAAGTGAATTACAAAAAACAACCTTGGCTTGGAGGTGTTCCACACACATTCTAGCAGAGTGTCAGCAGCCAGGCTGATTGTGGTGCTTAGCGCGGCGCTAAGCCCCACTGAGAGAGTCGGCTGTGAAGCCTTGCAGAGGGAGCGTGATGCTGTGCCGTTATAGAGGAACCGTCTTATGAGGGTCTCTACCTGCACACCGTAGGGTTTGCCAGTTTATCTCTATTTAAGGGTTTGGCTATTTACGTCTTAAAGTCGTTAAACGGGATCGCATCGGACTCCTTTCTCCGGCAGCTGATCTCTAGTCAAGCCCACTCGTCCATTTGCTTCGGTTCCTTCATCCTCAATCCGCTTGATTGCATTTGGCGGTCGTCACCAACGGTGGATTTTTCTGGAATCGATAGAGGACGTACAGCCGATGTTAACCCCGCACGGCCGTTCCGATACAGTCCAATGTAATAACGCTTGAGTTGATGCTGCATGGTGTCGACAGCAGTTTCATCCACATTAATCTGTCTTTACGTTTATACCAAGTCAGAAAATGTCAGAGCTCTGATTATCTTATCAGGTTTATAGATGATAGATCTGACATCCCACAGAGATCTCATACATACATATATATATATATTATTATTTTTTATGGTTATTTTTACTTGTCAGTTACTTTGAGTTGGATGTTGATGATGGTGGAAATTATTCACAATGACTTATTCATGAAGGTATTCATTTCTTTGAAGCAGACGTCTAGCTCAGTCATCTAATTTCAAAGAACATCAGGTCATTTTTGTGCAGGATGTGATGCCGTGATTGTGATCATTTTTGGATCATTTCCATTTTCAACAGAAAGCGATTAACACCACGATGCCCTGAGATTTATTGGAGCCGGTACCAACGCAACACCAGGAGAACAACATGTATAAAAGCATCTCTGCAGCAATAAAGTACTTTTGTTACACTTTTTTTTCCCTCCATCAGCCTCATCACCTCGACATTGAACCGATATGGTCCATGCGTCCATTAACGATGAAGCCCTTGTAGCCCTAATGTTTCTGTTTGTTTGTATATTTGTTTGTTTTTTTGAAATGTACACATTTCTTTTTTAATGGAGTCGTCTTAGATTCAAGGACAATGTCCTTACAAATTCACTTCAGCAGCTGTGTCGTCCAGAGCCAGGCGTCTTCGCCTGATAATCCATCCCCAGAGGTTCTCACAGAGATGAGTTTGCCTTGTTAGGCTCAATACTGAAATGGCTGATTTCTATGACTAGGCAGCTACTTGACATTGGCTGAATCTGCTTCTGCCCTTTGTATCGATTGCATCCAAACATTTGTTATTATTATTATAATTATTCCTTGCGAGTTAATCCTCAGGCTCGTCTCGGCATCTCAAGTTTATTTCGTGGATCTTTGCACAACTTTACAAAACTGCTGGCAGTCAAAAACCAAAGCAGCCGTCTTTGCGCTCATCCAGACAATCTGAAGGAATTCCATATTCCTGCTGACATCCTACATCACAGCGACGCCACGTCCATAGTTGCACCCCACTAATGACTTTCTGAGCCGTTTCCCCTCCGCCTGCCTGCAGTCAGCTATCCAGACCTTCATCTGACCATCCGCAGTTTCCTCATAGGTTCCTTATCAGTGAGAACGTTTCAGTGTCGTCTGCACACACACGCCCACTCGCTCCCATCCTGCCCGTCAACTGAGGCTCATATTTATGCCCCTCGCCCGTTACTACAGTCACTTGGTTTCCAGCACCAACCGACAGTTTTATCTCTGAACTGCAGAGACCAACCAGGGAGACCCAATCCCCTGGAAACACACACACACACACACACACACACACGATAGAACACGTGCACACATACAAAAGTGTACAGGTGTGCATGCATACACACATGCATGTGTGTGTTCTGTCAACACAGCCAAATGTGTTCAGGCGCGAGCTGCACATATTCAGGCTCTCATCAAGCTCGAAC